>NW_022726340.1:486108-515693 GCF_011630105.1 Anneissia japonica
CATTTATAGTGTCTTGATTGTTTTAAAGTTTATCAGTTAATGACTTTAATAACCCTAATTTTTTGGCTTAACATAAATAAAATTCGAGATAGTACTATTTTCACACAGATTCAAGTGCTTTGGAGTCTGATTTACACAGTGCAGTTTCATCTTTACGAGTTATGAAGTTAGTAAATTCACACTTTGTACCACAAAACACAATGGAACTAACAGCAAAGGTATGTTTAATCAGCATCGTAATTGCTGTTTCCTATCAAATATGTGTGAATTTATGGCCATTGCCAGAGCAGATGAAGAAACTACAAAGTGAGATAGTGACAATGCAAAATAACGTGGATCAACTTAGGCAAGTGCAGCAGAGGGGGGTAAAGGCGTTACGAGAAGAAAGCGAGAGACAACAGGAACAACTGAAGGAATTAAAATTGATGTTGGACGAGCATGCACACTCAATTAGCAAAGAGCAACAATCTCTGCATAAACAACAAAGCCAGTTTGGATCAAATTTAGACAGAATAGATCGCCTTACAGAAGCGCTGCAGAAGGATGTGATGATATTAAGGGATGACAGTAAGGAACATAAACATGATCATAAAGATGCAATTGCTCAATTGAATGAGAATATGAAGTATCAGTTACAATACATTGATATACTACGTGAGAGCGATTCAACCAAGAAAGTTGAAATGGAAAACCTCAGAGTAGATTATAACCATAATATCCGACAAATAGCTGAATCGGGGGTAAAGTTAACAAGTTCTTTGAATGATTTAAAGATGACAATAGACAATAACAAGCAAGGTATAAATGACCTAAGAACAAAACTGGAATTAGCAATAAAAGAGGGCAATAAGAGAAGTGAACGAACGACAAACGAATCTGATATGCAACAGAGGTCTATGAATGTATTTGATTATATAGCGAACATTTACAGGAGGTTACGACAGTGGTATAAGGCCCTATAAAAAATATTATTAGTTCATCACCCTATCTGGGCAGGAAAGGTGATGAGGGAGGGAGGCTTTTTTTTATTTTTTATTTTGCTAAAGCCAAATATAACCCTTGGTTTGTTTGCTGGTGCATTGATATTCAAAGTAAAACATGATTTAGATAATGCAAACAATATCTACTAACTATTTAATAAAATAAATGAAAAAAATAAATAAATAAAATTTAAAAAACAAAAAAAAAATTTTTTTTTCCAGTACCATAAAAGGCATGCGCGCGAGGGTATAAACTAATCATTTTTTTTTATTGGGCCTAACACAGGTCAATAATTCACATGGTCGTTATGACTATTTTATAAGGCTTTCGCAAAATATACTGGTACACTATTGGTATTTAGGAAGTTGCCAATTATTCTATGAATTAGTCGCATAATCAAAATATGATTGTTAATTAGACATGATCAAAATTATAAGCTTTTTATTTTCCTATATGTATTAGTAGCTGTACAATTGCCTATATCTGATTTTTAAAATAAGAACAAACAGAAAATCCTTAATATTATGAGCAGAATTTAATTATAAAAAAAATCCTTCTATTAAACCCTTATGTGCTCAAACTGTTGTTACATAAAATGTCCAGCATATACATACGATTACCAATTCAATACTAAACTTCAAAACATTGTCTGGGTTTTTATTCAGATCCACCTACATGCTAAATATACAATATCATTAATAAATAAACGTATGCGTCTACACAGGGAACAGTTATATTACATGCCTATTCTCTGCTCTACCAGTGGTCGGCTGACCTTTGGTGACGAATATTTCTCTGAGTGAGTGCTTCCCGCGACGACCGTCTACTGGGTTTTGGTTTTGAGTGGACTGTTGTCCATATTCATTGAGTCGCATCAGCCTACCGTTGGCGACGCTATCTAACCATGGCTTTAGTCTTGGAAATTCCTCATAATATACACGTGTGATTGTGTCAAATTATTATATAGTATTTGAGAACACGATGATCTGAGGACCTAAGTGTGAGTGATTGACTTATCGACGTCATCGATAATACAATGATATCAGGATCAGGGAGTGTGATCGACTCAATGGCGTCACTGATGTTGCTATTTTACCCATCGAAAATACTCCAGTGATTTTTAATATTGATTGCATAAAGTCATTATATAAAGTGTTGAATTATAGACACGAAAATATTCAATATATATATATATATATATATATATATATATATATGGGTATGACTACACTGATGATTCTTACAAAGGCATCTTCAATGTTGATTTCTCGCTACTTTGATGTTGCAGCTTTTCATTTAATGAACACTGGTACTTCTTGTACACCTGGTAATAAAAAATTTGTAATGTTTTAAAACTTTTCAATTTCACTAGTTGAAGTAAAATTTAAGTGATGGATCAGAAGGAGAGTTGTTGGAAGTGTGGGGAGGAGGGTGGTAGGGTTACCCATATTTTGTGCTGAAATATATTGATATCTTAACTTCATCGAAATTACTTTAAAAAAAATTTACACTGCATAATAATAATAATAAAATTAACAAAACACGTCCAGTGAATGGAAGTGTTTCTATTATTTTTTGCTGTAAGATTATGGGTAAACAATTTTTATTTACGCTAATTTCTAAATGAGCAAGTTAATTTCGAAACTGATTTTGATCATTTTCTTTTATTTTGCATGGGAAAATATATCTTGAAGACGCTGGATTTACTTGATAAATTCTAGAACCAGAAATTCTCATGGTTTAATGCAGATGCAGATGTCAAAATCAGTTCTATCCCCATCTGTGTCATGCTGCTATCTGTTGTTATTATTAGTTACTAGTTAAGAACCTGATAACCTGGATAGTAATGTATTCTTGATTCATAGTCTGTACCAGACTGTTATTCGTGATTTTCTGTGACTATTGTTTTATTATATTTCAGGATTGTCTTTTGGATTGATGTAAGGTTGTTATACCAAATATTTAAAAAAATATACATAAATACATTATCTAATTGTCGCCTGGTAAATTATCGTATAAGTTCAATAAGCCCCCAGCTAATGTTGCATTTTAGGAAACTGTCTCCAGAAAAGTATGTTAGGCTCTGTCCACACTATCATTTTTTTATGTAAAATCAAAGATACTAGAAATACAAGATAGAATTCTCACATTGTAAAAATGAGGCGGAAGTCGTGCCCAACGTAGACGGCGCCCTTCTTTTTAACCATGCAAGTTTCCTATACTTCGTGCCCAAGGTACAGGCGCCCTTCTGGTGCTAAATATATCCAGACTCAAAAGGCGCCCTTCCTTTTCCACTAATGGTGGAAAACTTTTTCACTAAGAGTGCGTCCAGCCATGCGATTCTGCGCTGTATTGTTGTTTTATTCTTTACTGATTCATGATTATGCTTTAATTGTTTTGTGTATTATTTGGATAATAGCAACGATTTATACCGCCACCAAGGAGGTTATATATTCACCGATGTCACTGTCTGGGTGTCTATTCCAGTTTGTTTTTATATCTAGTTCTTTGTTGATAATTGATAATAAAATACGCGACGACTTGGTAACGAAAGTTTGGCACAACTTTTTTTAGATCCAGCTGTAGGGGGCGCCCCATTTTTCGTATTCCCACCATGCATTTCGGTGGAACACGGTGGAACAATTTTTTGTGTGGAGAACTCTATCTTGTATTTCTAGTATCTTTGGTAAAATTTAAATGTGACTTGCTTATATTATTTGGTGAAATATGACGTCATCATGCTCATATATTGGCACATCCCACAAATTTTTCACAGAAAATGTGACAGTGAAGACAGAGCCTTAAACCACAGACATCGTTTAGTTCAAACAGTGTAGTACCAGTTTTAAGTGATTGAGTGAGAAAGTGAATGAAGATTTAATGAATGAATATGAATTAATAATGATAATGAATGAAGATAAGAGTATATTAATTAGTAATTGATTGCTTAGTAGTTCAATTACGTAAGTGATGAATAATTATGAATGCCAGAGTGCAACTTCCAATACTTACCAACACTGCAAGAAAGATTAAAATAAGTGTTAAGACGACAAGTGCACAGACCACAACAGCAATAGTGGCTGATTTATTGTCGTTTGCTGATGTGATTTCATCATCTTGATATTGTCGGTTCAGGGTGACAGAGTCACGGAATGCTACTAATTTTGTTCCTTCAAATTCAAACCTAAAATTACCATCATCAACCTGTAGAAAGAGGAGATAAATCCTTAAATAGCAACGTAGGTTTTATAAAATTACTATATAACAAAAGATTTTTCACAGTAAAAACATGTAATTAGGAGGATGATGAGAGTGGTGGCGTTGATAATGGTGATGATAAGGATGGTGATGTTGATAATAATGATCATGACGACGACGGTGGCAATGAAGATGATAATGGTGATGATGACGACGAAAATCCTATCATGATGACGGTGATAAAAAATAATCAACGATGGTGATTGTGACAAAAATATGAATTTGTTTAGTATAATGCTACAATTCAATTTTTTAAAATGTATTAAATTGAATTACCTGTTCTTTCATGAAAACGACAAGATCAGTGACTGATATGTTAGCCGAGTCCTCTTCTATCAGGTAGAAATAAACTTGTATGCTTCCTTGCATTACCTGAAATATTTAACTGGACCATCAAATATCATCTCCTGAACTGTAGCTATATTGTGATGCTCATCTATGCTCTGATATAGGCCTGATTAGAATTAATTTTTAGGGCCTAATGGAGTGAAGAGAGACATTCGACATTGCTCTGTCAGGGTTCTCTATTGTTTTAAATATTCATTCCTATAATACCTTCCAGATGACGACAGTTTGATAATCGTTGGTTGATCATCATCATCATCATCACGTTACTTACCATAACATTCCTTATATTATGTAGCTCAACTCCATACTCTTGATTCAGGAATTCTGTAAATTTTCTATACGTAAAATTTGAAAAAAAGTATGTTTATTGTTTGTTCAAATCATTATTTTTTTTAAAGTTGCAATACTATAACGGGTGTATGTGTCTGATTGATGATTGAACTTCTGTTATAGATAAATAATGTGATAAACAACACAAAAGAGTATTTGTGGTGTACATACACCGCAAATACGGATGGATAGACGCACTTACATTTTGAATAAGTCTGTTCTGTTGACAACAAACGAATAGTCATTGTCAAACCTCAAAGCTATGTCTATTCCTCTACAAAAAAAAAGCATAAGGCATTAATTGAGGTTGCTGCAATAAACAAAGCGAAAACAATCTGGCAATAGGTAAAATAATATATAGCCTAGGAAGTTACTATCTGACTCTGTAAATTTATAATCAAAGTGAGAAGATTTTAAAAATGATTCGCTATGTTGGAAAAAATGATATATTTTTGGTACTGCGCTACATCAAGAAATGAAATTCTTGGGTAAAATTGTATCGCTCTATCCCATGTTTCAGCTGAGAACCGCGCACCGTCCTCTGGGTAAACTTGCTCACTGGTACAACACCGCTAACGAGAAAACATGTTTTACTTTGCTCACTTGTGGCGCTGTTCCGAAGTTATCAAGTAATACTGTATTAAGTACGAAATAGTGACCTAGAATTCATGTCAGGTTTATTCTATTACTCTAATGTGTACATAAATGGGAAGAAGAGTCGGAAGTTCCAGTGTACACACCAATGATCGCGTATGTTCAATAAAAAGACATCATAATAAGTTATGAAAATGACGATGATGGGAAAGATAATAATGATAATAATTTCAATGATGATGATTAATACGAGGATGTCGATAATGACAATGACTACAGCTTACTTCACCAGCATTTTTTCTGAAAATTAAGCGAAATAAGAAAAGGTTAATAAAATCTGTGAAAGCAAGAAGTGTCTTTATCTTGCAAATTGTTGAGTCTAACTAACTATATATATACTGTCTCTTATACACATCTAGATGTGTATAAGAGACAGTATATATATATATCGATATTGAACACTGTTACTAATCATTTCTTAAAAGGCATAATAATGTTATTTTGTTACATAGTAAAATGAACTAAAAACAACCAAAACTAAAATGCTTCTAAACATAGACATTCAAATAAATTAGAAATTTAAATATGTCTATCTAAAAAAAAAACATGATGATGTAACATGATGTAGCTGCTCATTTTAATATGGTTATTTTCAATATGGTAATAATCCATGCATTAACGGATAGCTGACGCCGTCATTTATGACATGCTTCCTTAGTTGTTAACCCTCTTGGATGGGATTATTTTAGTCTTAGAATATACTTCCAAAAACTTTGACCAATATCATGCCAATATATACAGATTCATCGATCAAGCTGCTTAGAGCATGCGCGTGCTTTATTACAAAACCAATGACTGCAACCTTGACAATTTATGTCTGCTGACGGGTGTTCGCATGTCTTCCACACTGGCCTGCACTCATCACAAGGGTCCATTACACAGAATGCATTATCATCAGAAGGACAGACTTCTCCAGTGCAACGGTTCAATGAACAAACGTCTGGAACATGTCCATCTTCACATATGCCAAATTGGTCTATGGTAAAGAAAATTTAATATGTTTTTAGAGCTGAAATGGTGTCACTTGCATACTGTAGGCCCACCCCACCCTGTTCCGATTTTTGTTGTTATTTTTAAGGCAATTAACGTTTGTGAGTTTTTATTGCCAATGAGATTCTACGTTATTCAAGTTGTGTTTAAATCAGTATTACGATTCATTATGAGGTTTAGGTATTAGGTATTATTGGGAGTTTTCACATGAGAAAATTTCTCAGATCAAGCTCAAGGTTGAATCCAGTTCTAGTCTGTCTTTTTAAGATGATCTGCAAAATAAGGCATTACTGATTTGAACTATTATCTTTCGCCGACCGAAATTCCTCTGACTATACTTAACCTACATTCATTTAACCTGTCGGCAAAAGCGTTTGTCGTGGAAATGTTTCCATGTAGTCGGTTAACAAAACGTTCACTTACTTTCAAAGCCTTCTTCACCTTCAACACCATTTGGACCGCATCTGAGGTTTGGAGAACTAAGTCCCATCACTAATGAATACTTGACCATAGAGCCGTCGGCATCAACGCACCAGCACCAGCCGATGTCAGTCCTGCACTGCTTCCACTCAAATTGACCATCTGCAGTGCATTGAGGAATATGAGGAAATACCAGCGGCACACCTATAATTATTGTCGAGTAAAAAGTAATCTTGTGCTGGGTGTTTAAGTTATTTTGTAATGACATGAATAATTTATATAAATATTTTAGAATTAACAAAATGTAAGAGGAATTTATTATTACTAACCTTTCTCAAATGTTGACGGTTGTGATCTTTTTGATATACCTGGCACACCAGGAGAGCCTGGTTGGCCAGGTTGCCCTGGTTGGCCAGGTTGCCCTGGTTGTCCATGACTACCCGATGCTCCATGACTACCCGATGCTCCATGACTTCCGGGTCGTCTTGTCCCGTTGGGTTCTATAGGTTTGCTTGGTCCAGTAGGGCTGGCGTATGTTCCATGACCACCACCATTCCCACCGTTACCGCCATTACCGCCATCCCCTCCGTTGCCGCCATCCCCCCCGTTGCCGCCATCTCCTCCGTTACCGCCATCTCCACCATTGCCGCCATCTCCTCCGTGGCCACCATTACCTCCATTACCGCCATGACCCCCGTTTCCACCATTTCCTCCATTACCAACGTGTTCACCGTCACCTCCACGTGTACTGTCCTCTTTACTATTGTCATCACTTCCCGAGTCTGGTGCATCTAATTGTAAATGTCTTGAAAATCCAAGCTTTATCAGCAGATCCCGCAGGCCATATGTATCGTCCCCAGACACATTTATTGTTGGCAGATTCACTTCACCGTCTACTGATATGAACGATAACATCGCTTTAAACTCTGCCAAGCTCAACCCTCGATCGTCTGGTCCTCCGATCACATGTATAAAGTCGTAATTCGGATCGACTCCAAACGATCGTTTACGTGCAAAAGACTGAAGTGTTGCGTAAAGTGTTACGACGTCATTGTTTGGCCCAGTGCTACGCTGTTTTTCAACTCTGATATTGCAAATTCTACCTAACCGATGCTCTTGATGATCCTCAGAAGAATAGCCAACGTTTCGACGAAAATGATTGAGACTGTTTTGTCTCTGCATCTCACAGACTGTCAAACCTAAAATAGAAAAAATAATATCACCAACGTAAGTTAATAGGAATTATTATGAAATATCAATGCCAAGATGAACTCGGCATTCCTTTTCCAAGATACTTATACAGGTGTATGGTTTTGTTGTCTGTGTTGCACGGACGTTTCCCCATTTGAAGGGATGGTAGAGGCCAGAAACGAGATCCTTGTCTATGATACCATGGAGGAATTAATTCATAAATGGTGAAACAATGCTCAGGAAAACATGGATGCTCTTGTTGATATTTTCGGGATATGCACGCAGACTATTACTATACGAAGACGCATCGTTATAACAAAAAGAGTAATGTCATTTTATGAATAGAATAATATTTTAAAAGTCAACAATACAGTACCTCTCGAACAATCTACTTCTTCGTTGAGTTTATCGTAGAAAGCGTAAGAACAGGTCCCACAAGAATTGATCCTGCAGATGGCGGTGGAATCACTCAAACAAACTTTAGACTCACAGAGGTCTTGTGGGCAGTCTAGGTACGGAATATTATCCTGGCAAACTGAAAAAACCACGGTTGAAAATATTTATAGTTTTAAGTTTACTAACAATGATATCATTAGTATCGCCTTTATGTAAGATATACAGCTAAATTGTGACAACTAACGTTTATATATTATTTTTATTCATGGTACTTATGAAAACAGGGATTTGCTAGACTCACCATTTTCATGAACATCTTCATTGTCAACTTCTAATGAAAACGAATAAGACTAAACATGTTATTTTGTATGTTCCATTTGAATACTTATTGCTTTAACCTAAGAAACAGGTAGTAGAGTATTAAAATATAAATTGGTAGACAATGCTCAAATTTATCACGTTACTGTTATGCATTCTGAATTAAATATTAGTAGGGCGTATACCTTAAGATTAAATAGGCCTAACGTGAATATAGAATATTGTACCAAATATATCTTACCATCTTTTTCACCTGAGACACGTTCCTCACCTGAGGAATCTAAACAAAATATATGTTTTATTCGTAGACTGTACATGGATGCTAAGATAATAGTAGGCCTACAAATGCATACCAAGCTATTCGCTTGGTTCATTAGATGCCAGCCATACAGGGCGTAGCCATATTTTCATACATGATTGCTGAAAGCGCAGGACACTTATATGCTTTTTAAGTTTTTTTTTTCTATTTTGCCATTTATAATCATTATAAGGATTAAACATGATTTACCCTACCATTCGAGTCTGTTTCCGGGCAATTTGGATTTCCACGAACAGTGGTACCTGGAATGTGTCTCCCCCAACTATCGACACACCAACACAGACCAGCTTCTTGCCAACATTGGGTCGTAAGCCAGTTCCCATTATCAGAACATCTTTCAAGAAAAAAAAGTGCAGAATCCTGCGTTTAAAGCCGGGCATTCACTGCGTTCGACGGTCATCGGTCCGCGCAATTTTATGGAGAACACAACGCTACGACGCGAGCGCAACGGATCGTGTTTAATCAAAGTTTAATGACGATCCGTTCAGACTGCCACCGACAATCAGCAGACGGCGATCATTCATTCATTCATTCATTCATTCATTCAAACTTTATTTAAACTCGAGTTATAACAAATTTACAGTAAAATATATAAAGTATAAATACACTATATAAATACAGTAAAACAAATATCAACAGACTTGTTCGAACAATTAAAAGATCGTTTTTCAACAAGTTCGAAAGTGGGAAGCAGTCGAAGGATAAAATATCAAAATACAAATAAACAGTAATATGGAATTATTAATAAAGTAATAAAAATTGCGTAATTAGTAAATGGAATCAAAAAGTCAAATGCAAAAAAACGAATGGGGAGATAGTAAATCAGTAAATTAAACATTTCTAAAATATTCGCGTCATTTAGCGCTCACAGGGAGTTTTTTTTTTTCATTGGCCGACGGTCGTACGTCAGTCCTACAACGCAGTGAGTAGCCAGCTTAAAATACGCAAACACCAAAAAACAAACAAATCGACTAATGCATTGCCAATAACAACAAAATATATAAACCTGTAAAATATTTCTTAAAATTCTTCACTCTTACCGTGAGTAAAAAGACTGGAAAAGACGGTACGGGTACGGTAGACTTTGTATTGGCGAACAGACAGTTTGACCATCTTTAGGAATTAAGAATAACTTTACTTAATTAGACGCTTTTAAAGACCACAATGTCACTAATACTCAGTTGTGAACTTTTTCAAGAAATTTAAAATAAAAGATTTTAGGCTTTTGTAATGTGCATGTATTTAAACGCCATTATCATCGTTGTTGTCGCCGTCGTCATCATCGTTGTCGTATTCGTTATTAGTAGTAAAAGTAATAATATTATTATCATAATAATTAATAATTATATCATAAGGTCAGTATCATTTCTTTGTATACAACATTATAAATATGTAAATTCCCTTGACGCAAAACATGTATTATTACATAACCGTGACAACATACCATTCTGTGGTCGTACGCACTGCATGCCACAGCCATTGCTACAGCACTGTAGACCTGGGGGACAGTCAGTGTCAGCCCTGCAAAATGTGACGCATGCTCCTTGTATCTCAGAGACGGCAGGACAGCTAAGTGTAGGATCTAGGCAAATATTTTAGTCATTTAATATGTTATCACATTGGTAATGGTGCAGTAGCAAGTAGATTGCATATTCATGTTTAAACTTAAGCAACTGAACCTGAAATATGCGTTTGTCCCATAACACGACACCCTGACCCTAGTAAACACATGTGTTTATTGGACAGGGGCGTAACCATTGTACAATATTCAATGGGCGGGGCTGAGGGGAACTGTGAATTAACAGATCAGATTGTCGGTATGCATTTGACGCATCGTACACATTAGAACAAGTCATATTGATACGATTCTTCACGATTCAGGCATGTCAAGCACTTTCCTATATTCAAAAGAACACAGGATTTCTATAACAAACAATATCTAGGGTACATTTATAATCACCTGTGGCATTGCACTCCACAGCATTTCCACCATTGTCGTAAAACTGTGAAGAACAACCTTCGCAGTAGTTGATGAGGCACTGGACATCAGGGTGATTGTCGCAGCGACTGCTCGAGCATGGGTTAAGGGGACAAGTGTGAGGCATCTTTCCATCTTGACATTCGTTGGTCTTCGCAAGTGATTTAGAATCTGTTGAGAGTTAAGGCACGATTGTTTGTGATTATATGTAAGCCTATAATTACCGGTATAGTTGGGTATAGACTACATGTGCGAACTAAGACAGACCGACCCTGTCAATAAAGCTTGGTACACACTGCATCATAAGAGGGTGGTCTACAAATCTCTGTGAGTTCTTGACAACACGACACCGTCTTCTCATTGATGATGACAGACTGAGAGGGGATTGTCGGTAAAGACGAACCGTTGGGCTTGCCTAGTTAGGTTGCGTTCCCCCATTGAATCACAGCCACCGAAAACAGTGTGCCCGGCGTCGCGTTGTCAAGCGCTCACACACAACTAAACGGAAATGGATTTCCGTACTCGCGCGAATAAGCGCCCCAAGTCAATAATCCAATCAATCCTGGGACTGTGGTTGTTGGCATGATTTGAGCTGCAGAGTGGAATAATATTGTTCTTAGGTCAATATCAAAATGAGGATATTTCTCTTGGACAGATGAGAGCTCGTATCCCTGGACAGACAGTATATTTCCAACTTTCCTCTTCTTATCCTATATTTGTCTAGGCCTAGTCCAACTCCTATTTTTCTTTTTCCGAACTTGCAATGATCCTGCCATCCTGCTAATCTCAATGAACCAATGACCAACAAGCTAACCACTGCCCACAACCACTAACTGCATCTGCTATTCTGCTGTTAAGTAAATATTCACAGTATTCTTGTCATGAGCCATGTTTTCTGGAGTATTATATTTTCGTAATGTTGTTATATAATAATTTTTTATTCAAAAAGTGCCTCTTGAATGTAATAAGTTCCCATTAGAACCCCTCGATTTTCATTTATTTCCATAAGCGCCCCTCAATTCCCACTTTGTTTCCATAAGCGCCCCGTTTGTGCAAAAAAACAAAAAAAACAAAAAAAATTAAAAGTGGTTAAGGTGTTTGCCTTCCCATCCTGGGGTCCTGGGTTCAAATCCTATTGTTGCGGGATTTTTTCACTACTAATACACCTTTCTAAGCCACATAGGCCTATTGAGACTTTAGTTTGTGTAAAGCCTCGTGTGTGTATATTTGTCTTGTGAAAGGAATTGACACCTACAAGTACGACAGTGATATATTCGCTATTGTGCCTAAAGAAATAAATACAACTAGACTTACTATGTCTGTTTGAACAACAAAACTTAGGGCTTTCCCCCATTACTTAAATGAGAAATGAAGTTGAAATTGCAACAAAAAGAAAAGTCGTTGAAAGGTAAAAAAAAAAACGAAAAACCAATATAATTTTATTGAAGTGTTTTTGAAATATCCGGTGTAGACTGTTTGACCTTAAATCATTTTATTTGCCAGGAAAAAAAAAACTGCAAAAAGATAGGAAAAATATATGCAAAATATATGAAAAAAATCAGAACAAAAACAATGGATTTTCCCAGTACTGCTAGGAAAAGCCAATAAAACAAATACGTCAGTTCGGGAAAATCCCATTTTAAAGTCTGATACGGTATCATACTTACCCACACATTGAGGTATAGCTGGACAAGGCGGAGATTCGCATACTATCCTGACGGGGACACACTCGTGTCCAGTTGGACACCTAGATTGCACCATCTAAATACCTGTCTCTTATACACATCTAGATGGGTATAAGAGACAGATGGCATAGTTCCTAAAATGTGTTTTCTGATAGCACTGACCTGACATGGATCCATACATTCACAAAGTCTGCAGCCATTGTAATCCCGGGCGAAGCCATACTCGCACTCAAGTATACATCGAAACACCATACATGATGGCTTCCTCCGTGCTTAAAACATTAATATACTTTTTATTATTATTGGTCAGTGGTAAATTGTAATGGTATTGGGAATAATAATGATGATGACGACGGTGGGGATGGTGGCAGGTGGTGAGAATGTGAATATGGTGATGATGATGGTACCGGCGACGATAATGTTGATGATGATGATGATCATGAGATCAGCAATTACCAGGTTCAGAAGATAGGGCAGTGATTTGAGTAACCAGTACAATTTTGCGATATAGGTTAATGGGGATGATATAATTGTAAAAATATACAATATAATATAATATAATATATTATAATATAATACTTGATAGTTTCAGAATATTATTTAATACCAATAAACTTAATGATAAGAATATAATATTAATAGTCAAAGTTTACTTGGTAATAAAGATAAAAAATTAACCTATTATCAATAAAAAATGATTGACCTATTGATAATAGGCTACTGTATTTGTTGTTTGCAATTTTAATGGCAATGATAATAGTAGTAATTTTATTACAGTTATAATTCAGGTAAAAACATACTTTCACACTGGTAGCTACTAGTGTAATACGACCATATGTTCGGAATCACTGTTCCGTCTTCGTCAAAACACCAGATTTCGTCTTTGTCATTGTCCCGATATCGTAACTCCAGAAAATTTCCGTTACTGTCGCAATACGGCACGTAGAATCCATATGACGTCACATGCAATACACTTTCGTAAGCGAACTCCACACTGCTAATTATTTGACGTATGATCCTACACGGGGTTAACTCCTCAACTGTAAAAATCAGTATTATTATTAATAATAATAATATAATAATATTAATTATTATTTATTATAATTTTTTGTTAAGTGTCAATGGTTGATTAGAAACGTCTTAAAATTTAAATATATGACGCCATTAAAAATACGAAAAAATCAATTACGAAAAACTATATTACTTTTTAACTTTGCAAGATTGAACTTGATCCTAATAACTTGCGATTTTGTATTTTTGTGTGTAACCTTTTGTACTTTTCAATTTTACGTAGTGTATCAAACAATAATTTAGACAATAACAGTTTTTGAATTTGAATTTGAATAGTTTTGTAATCTTTGCGTCATGTGGTATATAGTTTTCAAGAATTAGCGAGAGCAGAGTTGAGTCCATTTTTTCTTTTTAGTTTTTTAATGAAACTTGGTTCCCACTAGATGCTAGATGAAATTTGTACGTGTTGACGCAACGTCAACGAACTACGTCTTCTATCGTTTCTTGTGGGTGGGTGGGTGTGTGTGTGGGTGGGTGTGTGTGTATGTGTGTGAAACAAGCCTTATAGCTATGTCCAAGTTTTATGTGACCCATATGATTATTTTATATAATTTGACGCGACATCATCATGTCCCTATATGGGCAGAACACAAATGTTGTTTACATAAAACCACAGATAATAAATAGCAAAAGATACATAGAGCAAATTCGTCGCGATATAGTGGAATGCTTCATGAGGGCGTCCATGAGAGATGAGAATGAGAGCTAACTCAAATGGGAGCAAATGAGAGCAATTTTCCTCCATCCGAGCGGCGGCGCTATATCTTTGATTGGTTTAGACTTCCATAGGAACTCTAGATTGGTTGGATTGGTTGGATACTCTATGATTCGTTTGTTTTCTTTATTTTCTCCACTCCATGAAATAACCATAGAGATATAATAAGAATTGTTTAATTGTTGTTTAATAGCTCTATGTAAATAACTTTTCTTCATTCTAGAGAGGGCGGACGTTTTATAAAATTTAATGCTCATTCTTCTGCTATTTATGTTCTATATATGATAAAACAGCTGATATAGCTTTATATTATATTATTTAAAAAAACATACTGTACTGATGACAAATATTCCGAAAATAAACAACTCGCGATATATTTGTAGTGAGGTAATAGGTTCGCTATGGTATAATCATAATCCCTCGTGAATAGCAAGCACATCCTGGATTCCTTTTTTAAACGGCATTCAAATACTAAGTTGAGTGGAGATCTTCTCGATTGAATTTTATACCTCTATGATTATAACAACCAACATTGAAAATCCAGTGGCTTAATTCAAATCTGATGTTTCCGACTTCATTGCTACTTCACTGTATATTATTGTTTGCTAGTTATAGTTAGCAGTAATAACCATCCAATTAAATGTAAGTTTCAAAGTATAATCAGTATTGAGCTTAAACTTGAAAAAATAAAATATAATTTGATTCGCTTACTTATCATAGTCTCCTCTTTAGTCATTTATAGGTAATTAGCTTTCAATATTCCTTCCAATTAGGAAATATCTAAATATATTTGTTCGTATTTATTGCACATTACATAGACTATGTAACTGACTTGCGCACCTAATCAATTTAAAGTGATTTTAGCGAAAAGCGGGAAAATGAATGGATGGTTGAGAGGCATGGTACCGTATATGTACCGGTAGTTAACATAGGACCGTCCCACACTGATACAATAATTCACATCAAAAATTAGCATCCCTCTTCCCTGTAGGCCTACTTTGAATTACATTTCTATTATTAGGCCACGGCCCTATATTTTGGAATTTAATCTAGGGTATAATTTTCACGAAGCGGAATTGATCGTAATTAAGGATCTGTCAAAATATTATCACAAAAACATCAAGAAAATTGTAGACTTCGTATAGGCCTACTGTATTTTTCAACCAACTTTAATAGCAATGCGAGAGGCAACTTTGATTTTATAGAGAGTAATCTAGCTTGCGCTACGCAAACTAGAGTACGCTCACCAAACTTTGGACACTCAGAAATCACGGAATCGCGCTGCCATTTTTAGAGTATCCAAAATGTATCTCTATTTGATCTAAGTGAAGTATGAAATATACATAGAGAAGAAAATTGAATACCGTATCAGTCGCACTCTCTCCTCACCTTAAACATTTTGGTAGAGTTATCAAAAGCAGGACAGAATGATAATTTCTATGATTGAACTACACAATCGGAATGTTTAATAGGCTATATCATTTAGACTGTTTGTCATGAGAACTCAAATGCCCGAATTTTACACACACAAAAAAAATAATGTGTTTACGACTGAACTTCTACTTAATAGACGTTTCCGCTAAGCCCCGCCCCTTGGATCCCACAAAACGACAGTGTAAAAACATACGCACACACGTGCGTTTGTGGGACAATACGTCTGCTTGATAACGCTTGTTAATCCTGGCCCTGTTCTGAATGGTCAGTTGTTACGTCTGATTGACTCTACAGGGAAGGGTCTATTGTTAACTAGTAGGACGTGCATGTTTGGTCTGATAACATTCGGCAGAACCGGGGGCCGGAGGCCTTCACCCCCTCCCTCTCCAACTTTTTGGCAGAAACTATATAATGTCTATGCAGAATTTTGCATGATCGGCTCCCTCGCAATTCATATTCTCATTCATCTTACTAGTTCCCCCCCCCCCCACTTTGAAAATCGTACCGCCGCCCTTCTGAGTAAAATGATGATCCGATTTACAGAAATGTTTCAAAATGATCTAGCTGATTGTTCATTACTCACTTTCGACGAATGGCGTCGTGCAACTTCGCCCACAGCCGTTGAAGCAGCACTTGAAGTCATCCTTACAATCATCATCCGACGAGCACTCCAGCTCACAGCTAGCTTCACTCGCATTGAGAGGTAACGGGCATTCTAGTAACTCGCCTATAATTAAAAATATAATAATTAAACTAATAATAGGCCTAGGTCTAATTATTTCATAAATTTCCAAGGGAGAATAAAATAAATGGTAAATGTAACAACACAATAAATCAGAACATATTCACTTTGACCTCTATAATTAGCATCGTCATTATCATTATCATTGTCGTCGTCGTCATCATCAACATCATCATCATCATCCTCGTCTTCAGCATTGCCGTAATCATTATCATTATTATCCTTGTCATAACTATTGTCATTGTCATTAGTTTTATTGTATATAAAGAATTTATTATTATTATTAATATTATTATTATTATTATTATTATTATTATCATTATTTCAATCCAATCCAATCAGAGCATTTGTAAAGCGCCTTTCTTTGCAGATACGAAGCGCTGCACCCCACATATTTAGTCACCTCACAACCCACAATCAGCCGTGATCATTGCCTAACCCAAGCACAGCACAGAATTTATATAAATTATTACATTATTATTTAGATGTTATTATTGTAATTATAGTTATAATTAGTTTGTATTTGTTTTATTGGGTTACTCATAATATTTGTAACTAAATAATTATAATTATATATTTATCATTACAATTATAATTGTAATGACAGCATGAATGTTGTTACATGAATCTGTTGTTTGCATTGTAAGTAACCTTTCAGGGGCTTAGCTTACCATAGCTTCCGCTGTCTTCTTTAAAGCGGCTTTCTCCAGCGGACTGTAACTGATTAGCCTTACGTCGTAATTATTATATTATCATCATTTTTATTATTACTATCATAACTACATTAATATTGATGTCATTATATTACATTAGGCCTAAATTGTAAACAACAATTAAGTTGGCCTAAGCAATTATTTAATATAACCAATACAAAAATCCAGGGACCTGGTGACGTCATTACGCACGCAGAAGGTTGAATTATGTGATTGTTGAGTTGATCATCAAAAACCTGCTGCCGTTAATGAGATGAAATTGTATTATGCATACACTTGACCAAGTTCTTTTTTTTTCATATCATTCACAATGTTCTAAGGATTACTCGACCTTCATACTTTGATCCTCCACCTAACTAGTCATTATTGTTTATTTCATATAATGTAGGTCTTAGAGTCACTTCGCATAATGGCGTTTACTAGTTAATGTTATGCATAGCTTTGTACGGGATTACTCAATACCAGTCTTTTCCACGCATGTTATTTGTTGTTACTGGTTTAAGTTGATGTGTTGGGCAACATTAATGCTATTTTTCTAATCATTGCCGGAGTCACAGAAATTTCGTCCTCTCCGATCCCCAGTTAATTTGGCACACCCAACTTAAAAAATCCATAGTGAATTCGGAATCGGACCCGAAATCACTATGAACAATACGTATTAGGAAAGGACAAATTCCTTGGAAAGCCAAAGCATCTGTGACATTCGTGAATGTTGCATGTATACATATACCACTGTTTTATCAAATTAGGCCTAGTAATATGCCAAGTTTATTAATGATAGCTCCTAGTATAGTAACGTGACTGTGACGTAAATTGACGACAAAAAAAAAACAAAAAACGCGTACATACCGTAAGCGGCAACGTACACTATGACCAGGATGTAAATTGTCCTCAACACCATCTTAATATGCTAAACGGGGAATATATATGAATATCTAAACATAATAATAGAAAGTTGTTATTATTAAACTGATACAGAATAAGTGAGTTATAACAAATACAGAATTATTAGTCTACAACATTTCTTCGACATCTCATCATTAATTCTCTGAAATTATATATAATCGGTGAAAATTGTAGTTTTTCTATGAGACATAATCCATATGATATTTATGTTCTGCCGTTTTTGTTTTTGTTTTTGTTTTGTTTTTTGGGGTTTTTTTTGTTTAAACTTTTTTTACATATATTTATTTAGAAAATCCAATTTAAATATTAATTAACAATCTTTTGAGAAGGTGGTTCTTTAACTTTTCAATGTAATTTTCCCCACAAATTCCCAGATAGTATACACTTAAATGTCAGAGAAAAACAAGTTATCTTTTCAGTTTGGTATAACACTGCACAGAGTAGAGTTGATTTTTGTCAAATAATGGGCGCGTAGGCCTCTATATCGGGCAACCGATTCCTAATTTTAAGTCATGCCAGATACCGTAATTGTTAGGCCTATAAGATAATAACTGTCCAAATAAAGTTCAGCGTATCATATAAATAACCATAGTATGACAAAATAATTTTATAATTTATAAGGAACTACACTTTTTCATCATTGGCACACTCAATGGATGGTGCGTCCAAATACAAGAAATAAAAATAAAGCAAAGTTTACAGAAGATAGGCCTATTTAAATCTACAGTTCAAATTTTAAAAGGAACATCAAAAGTAAAGTAAACATAATATATATATTCATTCAGGTAAAATTAACTTAAATATGGTTTTAAACTAAAAACTTCAGGCAAAAAGTTGATCATAAACATATATAATGCAAGTAAACATATATGAAATATACATACAGGTAGGCCTATTTTTATTATTATATCTTAGGTAGGGGCCTATTATATATAGCAATATAATTAATCGTGTCGACATATACAAAGTAGGCCTATATAAATGCAATACAATACTGTACTTTTGCAATAGGCCTTCGTTCTAATCAAAGCGGTGGAATCAATATAATTACAGGAACAGAAACTCCTTCTTACCTTATATCCACTACCAATTCATGTAGACATAAATTCGGACTGAGAGTTTGTTGATTGAACATCAACAGTAAGTGATTCATCGATGATTTATTTATTCCGTGTATCAGCTTAAGAAGGATATTCTGCAGACCATCATACCGTACAGGTAAAACCATGGATAATTGTAAGTGATTTACACCACAAGTTGAAGGACTCTTCACTTAAGAAAGGCTTACGCTGTACTCAGCTGTACTAGACATTTCGGATGCGAACGTCACAAGAAAACAATGTTTTTATTGTATTTCTAAAAGTACTTATTCATCTAACTTATATGTTATTCCTTTTACAGTTGGTAATCAGGAAGAGCTTTTTTTATTACTCATTTTATCAATGTTCTCATCCAATGTTTTCTGTTATTAACATAGTAACAAAACGTTACTCGGAAAAATTCTGAGCTCTCAATTGTCGTCACGTCCTGGATTAACTTAAACAAATAAGTACATCTACTTAAAAAAACTTTGCTTCATTCCCAGAAATAAAACAAATATATTTAAAAACATATTCAAAGTCATTAATAAGTATCATTATTAACATCGATCGGATTATTATAATCATCATCGTCTTCTTTTTTTCGTTGTTTTAGTGATTGCTGAGAGAGAGAGAGGAGGAATAAAATACTACCACGAACAAACAGTTTAAACTAGGCTTTTTAGTACAGACATTTACACTAAGATTATTAATGTTGTTTTGTGTTCGCCTACTATTATACAACCTGGATGATAGAGCCTATTGTAGATCACCGTGAATTTGCAACCTTTTCGGCGAAAACTGTGACTGCTAAAAAGATAATATAGCCTAGAGGATTTGCAAAATGTCACGAGGAACAAGTGCTGGATTTGACCACTACATTACAATTTTCTCTCCAGAAGGAAGGTTATATCAAGTTGGTAAGTAATACAATTTTTTAGGTTTTTTTACGATATTGTTTAGCTAGGCCCTACACCTAGGCTTAGGCCTAGACTAGGGCCTAGGTTGACTCCACTGCACTGCAGCAGGCTGCATTCTCGCCGCTGCAGGGACAGTCAGAGCTGCTTTCTCCGCCTAGCTAACTAGGCCTAGCTAGTCCTCTGGCAATGCTATACGGTATTCCCCGTTCAAGCCTTTTTCTTACAGAAAACAGAGTGGTTGTTTGTGCAACATGCAAGGCAAGAATGTAATAATATTATTACAATGCTATATAATAATTATATTATCCATAGGATAAGGCTAGGCTAGGCATGAGCATGAGCAAGGTACTTTATCTCTGCGGAACGTTACATCCAAGCCTTTGTTTGGACTATGCAGAGTAGTGTATAGTCGTAGAAGTAGAAGCTACACTACACAGTATTGCTTCTTTTCACCAAGAGGTATTATTGGGTACTTGGTGGCCTGTTTGCCACTGATTACAGTAGCAATACTTAAGCATGTGGACCCAGTGACCAGGGACAGAAGCCCTTTGTATCTGCAAATATATAAATAACCAAATAAAAGTAAAAATTAATAAAAATATAGAGTTTAGTTTATTGATGCTTTACGCATTTTAGTTCATTTTTATAGGGATTTTCCACACCTTTGTTTTACTTTTTTACCTCAAAAGAATATGCTTTCAAAGCTGTCAATCAGAGTGGAGTAACATCAGTTGCTATTCGTGGAGCAGATTGTGCAGTTGCAGTTACACAAAAGAAAGTGCCAGTAAGTATTTAATAGATGTACACTATAACAATTTCATTTATATTTAAAGCAACTAAGCAAAACTAAGAAAAAAAAAGAGAATAGCATTTTCTATTATTTATTTTTGATTTTCTTTATCAAAATATTACTGATATGACAACAAATTACAATAATGAAACTAATAAAATAAAAATAGCCAGACAACCGGTGAAATTTTGTGTTTGTAAAATAAAAAACATCATTGATTAGGACCTAGGTAGAGACTGGCATTCTATCAATAAATAAGCATCATTCCAGTCTATGACTGTATGCGTGGTTGTTTTTTTAAAGTCATTAAACCCCACTTAAAAGTGGCAACACCTCCCACTGCACACTTTGCTGAATTTTATGGACAAATTGATTGACCGTTAAAAATGTCGCAATTGGGAGAACACTGGAAACATACAATAACATTGATAATTCAGCTTTCACATCGCTGCCACTGCTGGGTATTACAAAAATTAATTGTTATAATATGTAACAATTAAAATACTGAATTCTGATTAATTAAACCGTAAATATTTGGAGAAAATTCCAACACAAGACTAGTTTATTTTAAAATTTGTTGGATTTAAAAAAAAATAAAACAATTTTTGTTTTCAGGATAAACTTTTAGATGCTGAAACTGTGACCCACATGTACCAATTAACAGAACACAATGGATGTGTTATGACTGGACTTGTTGGTATGTATAATATTATCATACACAGTGGTTAGCCCAGTAATATATAATTGAGGGGGATCCCAAATATGTATTTTTACAGATAGAGGGTCCAAACCACTATTCCCCACATAACATTTTATGGTTATGACACTTCTAGATGGCCAGAAATGGCACGCTCATACCTTTTTTACGAAGGTAGGCGCTAGCTGTGGGCCAGTTCAGGGCTAGGGTCAGCTAGTGGCCACCTCTGAATGTGCCCCTCACATGTATATGCTTATGTGAATTTGCACACAGAACTTGATGTACGTTAATGTGTGTGTTTTGCAGCTGATAGTCGATCACTTGTCCAAAGGGCACGATCCGAGGCAGCACATTGGAAATACAAGTATGGCTATGAGGTTCCTGTAGATATGCTGTGTCGAAGAATCGCGGACATCTCACAAGTTTACACACAGAACGCCAGCATGAGGCCACTTGGGTGCAGTAAGTATTTTTATTTTTATTTATTTCATTATCATTATACTTATTAATAGTAAATAGTGTATGTAGTAATAATGATAAATATTAAATATGTACTAAAACACAAGAAAAACAACAAGTTAATTTATTAAAAATTTGTTTCCTAGGTATGATTTTAATTGGCTACGATGAAGAGAAAGGACCTCAGGTTTTCAAGACTGACCCCGCAGGCTACTTCTGTGGCTACAAGGCTACGAGTGTCGGCGTCAAACAAACCGAGGCTAACAGCTTCCTAGAGAAGAAACTAAAAAAGAAACAGGATTGGTCATATAACCAAACAGTTGAGGTAAATGTATATTTTTATCAAGTTCAGGAAATTAAATGTAATTATTGTATTTCATATAATATATCGCAAAGCATACAGAAAATGGCATAACAAAGAATAAGGGGCTACTGAACTGTACATACCTTTTAAAATAAAGTATATTTTATGGGTATGTTTGGGGCTGTGACAATCTTCCTTTTGTTTTTGTTTTTTTATACGATATACTGTACTTTAAAATACATACAAGTAAAATTAATTAATAAATAATAACAATAATTTTAGATTAAATAGCGCTTCACTAAAAAAAACAAATTTTGAGGTGCTTAACAATAAGTAATAGATTTACATTTATATAATTTAATAAATATGTCTGTGGTTGCATTTAGACAGTTGCATATCACTGTAGGAGTATTGAAATGGAGGGGGCGGGGGGTGATCGAGCGTAAACGTGAAGATCAGTGATTAAGTTAGTGATTAAGTTATTGAATTTTACAACGCCAAATTGAAATCTTATTTTTTTCCTGATAATTTTTGCACTTGGATCTCATTTTGTCACCTGTCTCTTATACACATCTAGATGTGTATAAGAGACAGCTTGGTCCTTTTGGAAATTTCTGGATCCGCCCCTGAGAACAGCTGCAAGCTTCAAAGTCACAGAGATATGTATGCTTATAGAGTACCACAGTCATGTTGTTATAACACCAGGTGGCGCCCTCTGGACGCAGTGGCGGATCCTGGGGGGGGGGTTTCAAGGGTTTCGGACGAACCCCCCCCCCCCCTGTGAAGAAACGTAACAAAATCTAATGGGTCCTGGCTTACAAAAGGCATGCTAGTAAGATGTGTATAAGAGACAGAGATACACCGCTGCATTTGGATTGTCATTGTCTTGCCCAGGGCACTAGCATAGGGAGTAGCTTACAGTTTTAAACCATGTTCTTTATGTTCATTTTATAG
This sequence comes from Anneissia japonica, assembly GCF_011630105.1. Classification (NCBI taxonomy): domain Eukaryota; kingdom Metazoa; phylum Echinodermata; class Crinoidea; order Comatulida; family Comatulidae; genus Anneissia; species Anneissia japonica. The sequence continues at coordinate 509,761 of NW_022726340.1, forward strand.
AGTTTTTTTTCACTTGTACACCACTTTAACTTTTTTTTTTCTATTGATGTATTTCAGACTGCTATCAAATGCCTAAGTACTATACTCTCAGCTGACTTCAAACCATCTGACATCGAAGTTGCTGTCGTAACTAAAGAAAATCCCAAGTTTAGGTAAATATTTTCTTTTTTTTAAGTGTTTTTGAATAATAATTTGTCCATATTAAAAAAAATTCTTGTAAATAAATAAAATACTTAAAAGCATCGCAAGCCCTGTTTAGACTATCAAATTTTAGTTGAAAAAAACATGTGACATGCCTAAATATGGTCATGATGATATTGCATCTTGACCATATTTGGACATGCATTTCAAAAGTAATATGCAAATATATAAGAACAGGATTTTTTATATGTCTCTTAATTTGTAAATTAAATGTTTTCTCTTATAATATTTTAAATGAAGCTTATAACTTATTATATAATATTTTTTTAAATGCGTATAAAAACATATTTCAAGTTTATAAAGGTAGGAGGATAACACATAACATGCAGCGTCATTGTGTTGAATTGCGCATGAGCGTGGTCCATGACTAACTGTAAAGAGAGGCTTAGAGTAGCAACATATATAATTCCACTACGATGGGCTGAAATGAACCATAACATCGTGGTAACAGCCTACTCTTCAGATGCAATGGGTTTTTTAAAGTACTCACGAGCCAGATGTATACACTGGGCCTCCATTTTAAGTCCTTATCTGAGAAGAACCCGGCCAAGGAGCGGCAGAAATCAGCACTGATGTTAAAGCTGTAGTTAGCGGCGTCCCTGCCTTACCACTCGGCCACTCAGCTTGCACAAAAAGTGTATAATATATATAATCTATAAAATTATTTTTTTGAATAATTATGAAGCTCAATATTTTGGGTTTTTTTTCTATTTCTTTTTTTGTAGAACTTTAACAGAGACAGAGGTTGATGGCCACCTTGTTGCCCTAGCAGAGAAAGACTAAAAACCACCACACACTACTAATCATCATTGCTTACACAATGAACATTTGACCATCCGTGCCACTGCACACAAGCGATTTAAACAAAGGATTTTGGAATATTCCATAAATGCTTACGTTATTTAGGCGAGTTCTATAAGATGTATTGATTTGAAAGTTCAAGTAAACCTCTTCAGAGGTATTCCTTTATACGTGTATATAAACTATAAATATTCATTAGATAATGTCTAATGATTGATATTTATAAACTTTAAAAAAGCTATATGAATATTCATAAACCAGCAATTTATATTCATAAGATTAAGTTATCTTATGAATAAACCTGCAATGTATGTACAGGAGAGCCCTTATTAAGGGGTCCCCATCAGGACCAAAAAAGTGTCCCCTTAATAGGGCTTTCTCCTTAATAGATTTGTCTCCTTAATAGGGGTGTCCCAAAAGAGAGGTTCTACAGTTGTAAGGCTAGTTTACCATATTGATATTCATAAACTAGTTCTAATTTACTTAATGAATATGTTAAACTACCATGTGAGTATAGTATGCCTATCAGTGATCATCAAGCAGTGTTGAATGTTGGACTGTTTCATTTATTGAAGGGTTTTCTGATGTGTAAAGAAATAAATTTCAAGTAGTCTAAGCAAACTATTTAATATGGTAATTTGTTAACTTTCTTTTGTCTATTTCAACCTACAAAAATATAATCGCATAGCATGGAACAATTGAATGGACAGGGAACAGAACCAGGGGTGGATTTGGGGGGGGGGGCCGGCCCGGCCCCGCCCCCCCCCTCCCCCTTTTGGGTAAAATAGGGAAAAAAAGGAAGAAAAAGAGAGAAAAAGAAAAAAATGATAGCCCAGAATGCCTCAAATGTTATGTTCGGGCGTCTAGAACACAAAAATTTCGCGGGGGCATGCTCCAGACCCCCTACGCCAGTGTTGTCTCAATCGGCCCAACTTTCGACCCCCTACGCCAGTGTTGTCTCAATCGGCCCAACTTTCGACCCCCGCTTCCGGCCCCCCCTTTTGGACATTTCTGGATCCGCCCCTGAGAACAGCTGCAAGCTTCAAAGTCACAGAGATATGTATGCTTATAGAGTACCACAGTCATGTTGTTATAACACCAGGTGGCGCCCTCTGGACGCAGTGGCGGATCCTGGGGGGGGGGGTTCAAGGGGTTCGGACGAACCCCCCCCCCCCCCCCCCTGTGAAGAAACGTAACAAAATCTAATGGGTCCTGGCTTACAAAAGGCATGCTAGTACCTACCTGGGCATAGGTGGCAGATCGGACAAACTAGACTTAGCCCAACTAGCCTTCAATTAAATAAATTTAACAAACACTGTTTTTGGTTCACGAGTCGTACTAATTTATGTACGAAAGTGCGTTCTTCAGGCCTACCGATACGTGGAGGAAAGACTATGTATCCTACTACTCAATATTGTTGGAATATAATATTGCCTATGTCTTGATGAGATAAAATTGCCTGACCTTTTTCAAAGTAATTTTGAATTGGTGTTTTCATAAAGTATCAGTTCCCGACCCAAAATGTTCCACAGCCAAGCTCCTCGACATTTAAATACAGTACTCCGATATAATGAAGTAAAGGGATACTAGAATTCACACAGAATTCGAATTAAATTATAGTAATATAACACTACGGTATTGTTGGATATTCCACTATCGACTACTAAAATTCATGCCCTTCCCCTCCCCCAACACTTTCTAGCCTACGGGCCCCGTTACACGTCGTTACGCCACTGTACTTAATTTAACTTCGACATATATATGCGCGAGTGAAAGAACTTAGCTTTTGCCTTGCCAAATGTATTTAACTTTAGTAAGCAAATATATGCATAAAGCTAAGGTAACTGCCAGTTGTTTGCAGTAAATAAGTTTCGGTGTCGGGAATTAATTGTATGTTACATAAACAATATTAAAACATGGTGTGACATTCTCTATGATCGCCAAACGAAATCGAAAGCTGCAAGGAAAACACTGAAATAACTCGGAACGCAATTTAAGTCACATGATGAGTAGATTATTGGTTTTGTTTTTGAGGAAAATAGCTACTTTCCTTGACAGGAATATAGGTCTTTCCGGAGTATCAATCAAACTTAACAATGACCAATCAGAACAGCGCCAGGAAGGCGCGCGCCTCATAAATACACGTGTTGTCCCACAAACGTGCGTGTTTTCGATCGTCTTGTTGGACCTTAGCAACAATATTCAAGGGGCGGGGTTTAGCGGAAAGGTCAATTGAACGCTTGACTGAGAGATCGAAATGCATTTTAATCCCGAAGCTACGGCTCCAATTAGGCTATAAATTGCTCATTATGCAAGAAGGAAAAAAATGAAAAAATGAAAATTTGAGTAAGGACGAAATGTTACGATTTACCGTCCGTCCAAACGCCTGCGCAAATCTCTGGCAGGAGTATGGTATCATCATCCTTTTATAGACGTCTTACCAGCAAGTGCATTTTTAGTTTATCAATTAAAATATGGCAAAATAACAATGTAACACTATTTAAATATTGAACGAGAAGTTGTTACATACTACAAGAGTAACACATAAAATAGAGAATGCTCGGACTTGAATTTGAATATAAAAGTATCCCGGGGCGGTTGGGTTTGAATTTGACACTGCAGTATCTTTTAACGTTTCATCACAGGCAGGGGTTCGTTCGCCCCTACACAACCCTTCCACTGAGTGGAATTTTTTTTTCTCTTTCGTGGCGTAACCACCACCTTTATTCAAACAATCAGTACAGTACAGTACAATATTTCCTTCTATATCGATTTTTTTTTCATTACCTTCATGGCATTATTATTTATTTTTTTTAGACACCTGTCTCTTATACACATCTAGATGTGTATAAGAGACAGAATTTAAATTGTTTAATAGAATAATTTTTTTTTTTTTTTTTTTATATCACATTATACGGTATATCATTATAATATAACATACTTTATTTAAATAAATAAATCCTTCAGCACATAATAAATCCTTCAGCACATCGGAAACGCTTCCATTACGGTTTGGTTCCGATGTGAATGCCGCTAAATAGGCCTAAATAGGCCCACTGAGTGGAATTTGGCAGATGAATATTCAGTATACATTCAGTGCGTGTGACTGATGATTCTTAAAAATATAATGTAAGTGACCGCGTTAATCCCAAAAAGCTATAGCCGTTCAAAATGTAAGTCAGTTGCATACTTCTAAGAAATAAATAGACCTTAGGAATAATTGTCGTATGATAATTAAGATACCAGAAGAAGCTTAAATTTTTATTTTTTATTTTAGAATATTTTATGGGGATGGTACGTCCAGCCGGAGCTGCATGATCATTAGGGACCCTCTCAATACATATAAACAAGAAACAAAGGAAATTACGAAAGCCTATTAGGGCCACTGAAATATATATTTTTATGTCGTAATTACGACTTATTATGTCGAAATTTCGACATACGTATGTCGTAATTACGACTTATTATGTCGAAATTTCGACATAAAGGGTTGGGCCACTATTAGTACTATAGATCTACGCATGTCGCGTAATAAAAGTTAAAGTAGGACTGACAACATTAATGACCAGATGCCTAGAGAGGGTTTCGTCGACCAGTTGGTAACTTTTACCTTTTTTGTGTATTTATTAATAATAGGAATAAATCTAAAGCGGCCTCATGAGGAGTTTCCTCTGATTCATATAGAACTACTAGGCCTATATAGGCCTACCACTATTCTAGGTAGGCCTCTCTAACTAGGCTAGGCATGTGCCTAAGTGGTAACGACCTGTGCTTAACCATGTCTAGGCCTAATGCCTATATAGTCTTAGTCATAGGACACTCGGTCACGTACTGCATGTTCTCTTCGATGTGCAGCGACAGCAACGGCAGTGCCAGAATAAATAAAAGAGGCATAGGCTAGGCCTACTTTCGTAGTATGCCTATATCTAGGCCCAGGCCCAGGCCCATATCAATAAATGTAGGCTAGGGCCTAACATAGGATGTCTGGCTCTATTCTATAGTATATTTCGAAATTATTCTGTACCAAATATGTTTGGAAAATTGAAAATTTATTAATATTATTAATTATTTCTCTATTTAGAAAATACTATGGCACAGAAAGAAATTGACCTGTATGAGTACATGCATAGTCGCGGTATTGAAGAGGAATGCATAAAAAAACTAATTGACGAAAAGGTAAGTTTAGGCCTAATTAATTTTGAAAAAGCTTGGCTGCATAGGCGTATGCCTATACTGTACGTTCTTGGGTGTCTGAGAACTGCAGTTCAACTTAGAACAATTGTAGCATTTCTCAGTACGATTTAGGCCTGGTCCAGAGATGTAGCTATGGTTGGTGGGCCACCCAGCCTAAAAGTTTTCCACCCAGGCTAATTTATGGCCCTCCACCTATCCATATTAATGCCAATTTTCCATCCGTAAAATCTACTCTTATTATTTAGAGTTTACAGGTGTTTTCAACCCACCCACCCATAACATGTCTATCTACCCCCCTTATAGCGCCCCCCCCCCCCAATTTTCTACAGATACAACGCTGTAGGCCAACTGGGGTGTCAATATGAAACAAAACATTCTAGCCATCTGACATACGGAAAGCCGCTCTATGTGCTAGAACATTATTTGAGGTCAATGAATTAAAAATAATATTGATATAAAAGTGATGTTAAAATAGTTGGCATATTTCAAAATGGCTGCCAAAATTGTCATGTGTTGATTTTATTTGCAAACTCAGAAACTAAATAATTGCCCAATATCCCACACTGTCCCACAATGACAGGATGCTAAATACATTTCTGATTGTTGTAAAGTATGTTTCCATTATATCAGATAGTTCTAGATATCTTTTCCTGTCATTGCATTTTTAAAGCAGATTGTTGATAAACCAAAATTGAATGCAACATAGAGCAGGCAATAGAGCAGGCAATCTATGGTCC
>NW_022726340.1:516452-521515 GCF_011630105.1 Anneissia japonica
AAAAAAAGGCCATTGTGAAGGTTATTATTGATTAAGATGTGTATAAGAGACAGATTGTAAGTATAGTAAATAAATTTTGGAGATCAAAGGTCATGAAAGAAATATCATTTTCAAAATGATCGATTTTGCTCAAATCTTTCACACAGGAATTTTTAATATGATATTGTCAATAAGTTGTATTAGGGGTCAGGGACAAATTAAAAAACAAAAACAAAGTTTAAGTTTTAAAATATTCAAATCAATCCAAAATTTTATATGAACCATCGTGCCTCTGTAGTCTAATGTGTGTGACGCTTTCCTTGGCAGCAAGAGGTTGCAGCCTGTTTGAATGCCATCAGAGGAATCTTATTACACAATGTAGGACCTCATTTATTGAGAGCAATGCTATGTAATATACCATCATTTCCTTTATTAGAACACTCTATTTAATTATCTCTCTTTAATGATTTTATACAGTATATATTTGGGCACTATGTAGCTGTTATAAAAACATTTACAATTTTTCATGAAATTTGAAGCCAAGATACCACATTATGTGCTTTGGAAATAATTTTATCAAATAATCATTATTCCATTAAATTTGCTTTATTGTAGATTGATAGTGCTACTCTGCCAGTGATGGATGATGACAACTTAAAAGAGTTTGTGCCATTGTTGGGTGACAGGATTGCACTTCGTGCATTTTGCGAAAAGAATAAAGCCCCGACGACAAAGAAAGATACAATTCTTAAGAGATTGAAGGAGAAATTAAGAAAGAAAAGAACATGCAGTGGTAGTGACGAGGATGGTGAAGGTCAACCATTTAGTCAAAGCAGCTCATCTCATCTTCTGGGAAACAACAATTCCCGTAGGACACAGCGGAAAATTGAAATTGGTTGGCTCCACCAATGCCCAACGACCTCAAAATTCAAACAGGTACGAAAGCAGAATGGTGGAGGTACCAGATACCTCACTGTTTCCAAAAATATGGGAAAAGGTGAGCTCCTGGATGTAGCCAAGGGATTGTTCTTCAAAGATGGAATTTCGCCTAAGGGTAAATTGGATGAATTTAATGTGGAAATGTGTGACTTTAGGCAGTACCCACTACCAGACAACATCAATGTTGGACAACTGTACGCAGAAACAAAAATGAATGTCCTCAGATTCTACTTGAAGACCACGGTTTCAAATGGTGACAGTAAGCGCAAGAAATTGCCAGATGACCACATAGAGGAGATTGATAGCCCTAGTGCTTCAATAGATTTAGATGACCTTCCTTGGGTTGATGTGGGAAATGTCTGTGAGTTCATGCCATCGACATCACTAGAACAACCGGACACTCCGACAATAACATTTGGTCGAACCTATGAAACAACTATTGATGACTTAGACCCAGAAGACACAATCCCAGAGGCCGATGTCGGAAATTTGGAAGTAGAAACATCATCAGTTCAACAGTCGGAGATAACAGTGGAACAAGCGCCAATACCTCAAGACCTGATCTGTAATGAAATTCAAGTTATCCAGATTAGAAGGAGTGTAATCATAGATGATATGATTAATGCATTTAGCAATGACAGTATAATGGGTCATGATCATCTTTCTTTCCGTATGGTCTTACCAAATGGTGAAATAGAAGCTGGGACTGGTACTGGCATCTATAGGGATGCGCTGACTCAATTTTGGCAAGAATTTTATACGAAAATGACAATTGGGGACACGTTCAAAGTACCGGTCATCAGACATGACTATTCTGAGAAAGAATGGAAAGCAGTGGGAAGAATTATTGCCAAAGGGTGGCTTGATCAACATTTCTTTTCCATATCGCTGGCCCCTCCATTTATGAGTACAGCACTATTTGGCTTAACAGAAATCGACACAAAGTCATCATTTTTATCATTTGTATCGGAGGCAGAGAGACAAGTGACAGAGTCAGCATTTAAAGAATTTCCAACTGACACAGATGAACTCATTGACATTCTCGCAGGATATGATTGTCGGGTGTTACCTACAAAAGACAACATATCTCAGATTGTTTCAGAGTTAGGCCACAAAGAAATAATACAGAAGCCCTTATTTATTGCCGAATCTATGCGTCCGGCTTTAGCACCACTACATGGTAGTTTATTAAAAGATGATTTCTTTGCTGTATATGAGAATTTGCATCCAACTTGCAAAAAAGTTAATGCAATATTAGAATTTCCAGAAGATTGCACAGCTACTCAGTTACAGATTTGCACATAAGAAGGTACATAAGATCTCTTGATCTGAGTAGTAGTATTTTTTTTTATTGATAGTTTTTCATTATAGCTAAATAGAAAATTAAGACCATTGTGAAGATTATTGTTGATTACCCTATAATTGGATATTTTTAATAACATGATCAGAGATGTTTTTAAATGATCATTGTTCATTGTAACTAAATAAATAATATTTTTAAAAAAAAGGCCATTGTGAAGGTTATTATTGATTACCTAACTGGATATTTTTAATAATGTGATCAGAGTTTTATTTATTGATAGTTGTTCATTTAGCTAAATAGAAAATTAAGACCATTGTGAAGATTATTGTTGATTACCCTATGATTGGATATTTTTAATAATATGATCAGAGATGTTTTTAAATGATCATTGTTCATTGTAACTAAATAAATAATATTTTTAAAAAAAGGCCATTGTGAAGGTTATTATTGATTTACCTAACTGGATATTTTTAATAATGTGATCAGAGTTTTATTTATTGATAGTTGTTCATTTAGCTAAATAGAAAATTAAGACCATTGTGAAGATTATTGTTGATTACCCTATGATTGGATATTTTTAATAATATGATCAGAGATGTTTTTAAATGATCATTGTTCATTGTAACTAAATAGATAATTAAGACCACTGTGAAGATAATTGTTGATTACCCTATAACTGGCTATTTTTAATAATGTGATCATAAATGTTTTTTAAAAGATCATTGTTCCTTGTAGCTAAAAAAAAAAAAATTAAGGCCATTGTGAAGGTTATTGTTGATTACCTAATGGATATTTTTAATAAAGTTTTTTTGTTTGTTTGTTTGTTGGTTGGTTGGTTTTTTTTAATGATAGTTGTTCATTGGAGCTAAATAGAAAATTAAAACCATTGTGAAGATTAATGTTGATTACCTTATAATTGGATATTTTCAATAACATGATCAGAGATGTGTTTAAATGATCATTGTTCATTGTAAATAAATAAATTAAAAAAAATAAGGCCATTGTGAAGGTTATTGTTGATTACCTTACTGGATATTTTTAATAATGTGATCAGAGTATTATTTTTTTATTGATAGTTGTTCATTATAGCTTAATAGAAAATTAAGACCATTGTGAAGATTATTGTTGATCACCCTATAATTGGATATTTTTTTTAAATATTATAAAAATATATTATAATAATAATATGATCAGAGATGTTTTTAAATGATCATTGTTCCTTGTACCTAAAAAAAAAAATTAAGGCCATTGTGAAGGTTATTGTTGATTACCTAACTGGATATTTTTAATAAAGTTTTTTTGTTTGTTTGTTTGTTTGTTGGTTGGTTTGTTTGTTGGTTGTTTTTTTTTAATGATAGTTGTTCATTGGAGCTAAATAGAAAGTTAAAACCATTGTGAAGATTAATGTTGATTACCCAATAATTGGATATTTTTAATAATGTGATCATAGATGTTTTTAAATGATCATTGTTCCTTGTAGCTAAATAAATGTTTAAAATAAGGCAATTGTGAAGGTTATTGTTGTTTACCTAACTGGATATTTTTAATAATGCCCATAAACACAGTTGGAAGAAAATTAATGTCTTTTTGAATTGAATTGATTATCAAATACATAAAGTAGGCCTATTTCAAAAAGTCTATAAGTAAACCATTGTACAACAGAAACAAGTACTGTAATTTCTTTATTAATTCCATATTCAATTAGCTCATCGGATACTATTCCTCCTGGTGTGCATACATTGATATTAATCCATCTTTGCAATTTTTTTTTGGAATTGACAGTTGTTCTTCCATCAAGATCCAACATATAACACCATCACACTGAAACCGGTACACATCTCGCAAACAGGCCGAACATTCTGAGCCACTATTTGCAAACAATACATGTCGAGTAAACATACATGGAGCACGCCATCAATTAAATGGATAATAATTTATAGATCACAGAAATTTAATAGATTATGCAAGGTTAAGCATTATCAACAAATGAAAAAATGATTTTATATTTGCCTTAGCCTTGGGTACCTGCAGTAATTCAGTGGCAATTAGGCCTATGCTTTTTACCTCCTATCATTATTATTTATTATATCAATTAATTTCTCTCGTAATTATGTCCCTAAGGAAGTTATATAAATATATTCCTTCTTCGCAACTTGCTGGGACGGACAAATGGTTTCCTTCCATAAAGATTAAACACAGTTCAAATACGTCTTCGTCGCACGGGAATTGACTTTTGAAAGTACATTCGCTGTTGCATAGCTCTACTTCATCATCGTCCACAGGTACAAGGAAATCCTGTCCCTCGAACATTTGTGGCACATTAACATCATTACCGGGCGGCGATTTTTTTTTCCGTACGAAACATTTGTATGAAACTTCACTCGGGCCATCTCGGATTGACTCGAGTGAGTACGATACGAGGAACAAGAGCAGACACTTCGCAATGTCGTGACGCTCGAGTTTTACTATTATTGCTCTTTCTGTGTTTACCTACGGTAGGCCTATGAAATCTCACGGACTTATGTGATGTACGTCACTGTGTACCTAACTGCGACGTTCTTGGATGTTATTAAATGTTAGTATATTATCTACAACAAGAGCAGCAGCATAGTACCTCCTGTTATAAAGTGTAGATAGGTAAAAGTTATATCCAAAGGCTAGAGAGAAAGAGGATAAACTATAGGCCTAACTACAGGCTGAGATGAAGTCTTACCTAGGGCCCTCCTTAAACTAGGCCTAGGGTCATAGGCTGACACAACAGTCACGCTTCACATACTGACATAGACTGAAATTTTTTGGGGGAAAATGGGACAAAATTGAAGCATGAATTGAAAAATAGAGC
>NW_022726340.1:521840-528824 GCF_011630105.1 Anneissia japonica
TTTTGTGTTATTTCCCCTTTGTCTAAGTTCCCCTTAACGTACAGGTAATAATAATAATACTTATTATTATTATTATCATTTCGGCATTACATGTAATTAACTTGGTCTAGCCTTGTAATCAAGAACCTGCCGATTGCTATGCCTAATATTAATAAAACTAGCTGATTTTTCATTCATTTGGTGCTCTGCCATTTTGGCAGGTCTTATGGCATCCAGTATTTTATAGCTGCCTATTCTCAGCTCTTCTCTTAATTTGAAAATAACTGTCACTCTGTTTCATTTGATCAGTGATGAAGAAAAACGCGCTTTTCCTTCTGTGCTTTTCCCAGAAGCGTTTTTAGTAGGCCTACTTAATTATGCAAAACCCAGGCCTAACTAAAAAATTAAAATTGTCATAGTATGTAACTCAAGTTAAAATAACCCTTTTCATTACTCGTGGAGCTTAATCAAATATTATATGTCATTTTAAACGACCCATTGGTATTATGGTAACATCAATGTATTTTAAAACAGCGACGTTCTCTCAGAAGTTGTTCTGTAGACGTTTATGTGTTGACCTTTTGACCTCCTGAATTCTGCAATGAGATTTTCGGGTCGATTCAGCCGAGACGGCCCGAGTGGAGTTTCATGTAAATGTTTCGTACGGGAAAAAAAATCGCTACCGGGCGTCCAAACGGTCCGTGGCGATTCCTTGAAGGGGTTATGCGATGGGCATTCCACTCTTTAACGACAGTATTCATATCATCCTAAATAAGAATAAAAGAAGTTTACTATTATTCAAATCCTAATTATAGGACTAAGTGTGGCATATACATCTACATTTCAGGGGTGCTCCCAGGATTTGCACGACGGGTTGAGGCCAAGGTCCCCGACAGGGGGAGCTGATGTCCCGACGAGAGCAAAGTGGGCCTGGTTGGACGTCGCTCAAAATCTTTCGAATATAGTCAAGGGGCGCCCCAAAATATGACAATTTAGGGGTTTCAAAGGTTTATTTTATCGATTTTAGAGTCTACTAATATGTAGAAACTACAAATATTTTTTTTCCTCCTCGACGAATTGTAGTTCTTCTCCCCGACAGGAAGGGGCTGCAGCCCGACCCCGCAGCGCTGTCACTGCATGCTACATTAATTTTGTAATGATCAGTTTAATCACTGAATGTATTAGGGCCTGCTAGCGTGTGTACAGTGACAGTGGTCAAGTTTTCGCTATGTCCAATGCCGCAGAAGTAGAGGGGGAGTAGTGGTGGTCGTCAGAACATAGCTAAAGAAGTTTGTGTCACTTCAAGGTGTCGGTGACAATGACCCACTTACCTGAATAAGCTTCATAAAACAAAACTGGATTAAAGATCTGTCCAGATGATCACCACTAAATTTCCCATCGTGCTTCAGTTTTTGAAACAAACTCATCCAGAATTGAGAACAGTGCTTTCTTAACATGCTCCACCAGCACTCAATTCGTTGGTTATGTTGGCTCGTGCCCTGCATAAATCCCCTATCATTATTTGAAAGAAACTGTTGTAACTGCCCCACGACAGTGTTTTCCGTTCCAAGATCTGTCCGAATAAACATTGGACATCCCATTTTCTTATGGACTGTATGCATATAATAGCCGGCGATAACTTTTGGATCACTACTGGTTGTATATGCATCCAACCAGATAACATTTCTAGAAAAACCGTCGATACAGCCATTTATACAAATTCCGTAGGGTTTAAGCTTGTCGTACGAATCGACATGCCATATGTAGTTTGGACCGGGGACATGATATATACGTCTTTGTAGTCGTTTGGTTCGCCTTAGCTCAACTCCATCTGGATCTAAATGTTCTAATATAATCCTGACCGTCTCTTTATCAACATTTATTCCGTTCTGCTTACATCTCAGATGCATCCACCGATATCCATGTAGTTGACCTGACGTTTGAAGCTCATTCTCAATAAAACAAGCTATATCCAACAGGTCTGAGTGATTTTTTCGCCTGAACAGGCCCATTTTCAGAAGTCGTCGCTTTAGAGTCCTTTTGCTTATAAATACATTATGCTTTGACAGCAGAATTGAAATAATTTCATTATAAGTCAATCCAAGGTGAAAATAACGCCGGATTAAACCCTGGCAACGAATCGGTGGCATAGCTAAGGTAACTGCCAGTTGTTTGCAGTAAATAAGTTTCGGTGTCGGGAATTAATTGTATGTTACATAAACAATATTAAAACATGGTGTGACATTCTCTATGATCGCCAAACGAAATCGAAAGCTGCAAGGAAAACACTGAAATAACTCGGAACGCAATTTAAGTCACATGATGAGTAGATTATTGGTTTTGTTTTTGAGGAAAATAGCTACTTTCCTTGACAGGAATATAGGTCTTTCCGGAGTATCAATCAAACTTAACAATGACCAATCAGAACAGCGCCAGGAAGGCGCGCGCCTCATAAATACACGTGTTGTCCCATAAACGTGCGTGTTTTCGATCGTCTTGTTGGACCTTAGCAACAATATTCAAGGGGCGGGGTTTTAGCGGAAAGGTCAATTGAATGCTTGACTGAGAGATCGAAATGCATTTTAATCCCGAAGCTACGGCTCCAATTAGGCTATAAATTGCTCATTATGCAAGAAGGAAAAAAAATGAAAAAATGAAAATTTGAGTAAGGACGAAATGTTACGACTTACCGTCCGTCCAAACGCCTGCGCAAAGCTCTGGCAGGAGTATGGTATCATCATCCTTTTATAGACGTCTTACCAGCAAGTGCATTTTTAGTTTATCAATTAAAATATGGCAAAATAACAATGTTACACTAAAACGAATCTACATTTAAATATTCAACGAGAAGTTGTTACATACTACAAGAGCAACACATAAAATAGAGAATGCTCGGACTTAAATTTGAATATAAAAGTATCCCGGGGCGGTTGGATTTGAATTTGACACTGCAGTATCTTTTAACGTTTCATCACAGGCAGGGGTTCGTTCGAGCTTACACAACCCTTCCACTGAGTGGAATTTGACAGATGAATATTCAGTATACATTCAGTGCGTGTGACTGTTTATTCTTAAAAATATAATGTAAGTGACCGCGTTAATCCCAAAAAGCTATAGCCGTTCAAAATGTAAGTCAGTTGCATACTTCTAAGAAATAAATAGGCCTTAGGAATAATTGTCGTATGATAATTAAGATACCAGAAGAAGCTTAAATTTTTATTTTTTATTTTAGAATATTTTATGGGGATGGTACATCCAGCCAGAGCTGCATGATCATTAGGGACCCTCAATACATATAAACAAGAAACAAAGGAAATAGAAACAGATTAAGAAATTCAATCAATCAATCAAACTTTCAATTTTACATTGAAAACTAATAGTGGCATTGCATAATAAAACATGCTATTATGACAAAATACACAATATTATATTCCTGGATGGAATATATTTGCATAGAGATAGGCCAACAATTACCTAAATTGTATGTGACTTCAGATACTCAAATATCTTAAATACAAAGCGCCCTCTAAATAGATCTTCTTATAGGATGCCCCTCGTCAATTACTTGACTACAGCAAACTGCTACATTATTCATAGCTGTTGACAACATAAGTAAACACACTAAACTGCTGCAAGTCGCTGGTTCGAGACGACTGGCATGATTAACATTTTCGGAGACTTTTAGAACCCACAACAACCACCAAGAAAATGACTACACGAATGGCAATCCCCATGGAGAGGTCAAATTCGGGATACCACCAGCTGGGCCTAGATGACAGGTACGTCGAATTCCAAAATGAAATACGTTACTTTTTCCGAGTTTACTATTATAATATGCGTTCTTTCTATTCTTTGTTCTCTACGCCACACTAATATAATTATAGACAATTGATGATCAAATTTTAGACGGTCATACCGTAGCCATATGTTCCGATTATTTAAACAAAAACAACTTAAAAATCGGAGCGTATATTAATCAGTATCAATTAGGCCTAATATTAATGAATAAAAGGATTTTTATCTGATCAAAAGAACAATTAAATTAGCGCCTATAGCACTGAACTGAAGTCCAAAGGGCTTTAAAACGTTGTAACAATTATTGCATGTTCAGCATTAGATGATTAAACATGAACTTGTTGTCAAGATTGCTACGCGTACTAAGGGAGCAGTCATAATACAGTGCTCCCTGGCGTAGTGTTTTCATATCTTGAATAGGCCTACATAATTTGACATTGAGGCCTATGAGAACACGAATATGTCATTAAAATGAGTTCCACCCCCTCTAACTTACCAACATTCGACACGTCAGGACGTTGCGCACTTGGTGACTGCACATGACACATTTATCATCTATTATTATCATGTATTATTGTTATTTTTATTATTATCAGTACTATCGTATTCAGTGGAGTGTTTGTTCTTTATACTGGGAAACCTGTTCAGTTGAAATCTGCTGTTCTCCCACATAACCCAGTTATGCTTTTTAAGAATTGTGGAAATGAAGATTTATCCAACATTATAAGTTTCATAGTGAGGTTTAGGGAGTCGGGTTAGTAAGTTTATTCCATGTTAGCACTAGCACAGTTAGCTGGGTTTGTAAAGAGGTTAATAATTTCAGTTTGAATATTGCTGAGTCCAAGGTGGACGTTAATGAATTACAAATAATATGATTGTTCTTTTGATTTGCTCTCAATTTCCTCTGATGTTCACAATGGGAGACGATACACACCATTAAAGATCCGAGTCGTTTTTACATTTTACATGTACATTTAAAATCTTCCTTAGCTTTAGCAATACATTTAACTTGCATCTTGTAATTGGTTTTGTATCATCACTCTCAAGACAAGTATAGACCTGGTTATTTTTCCCTAGACATCATTTTCATATTGAAATAATTTTACGTCTTCTATAGCTTCAATAAATAAAGCTTGAATAATACTTGAATATTTCACTGCTAAAACTCCTTAAAGTTACTGAAATTCATTCGTTTCCAAAATTTAACACTGTAGTATCCTTTCATAGTAAGCCCCACAATCGTCGACCACTTAGGCCTAGCCTACAAGAAGTAAATGTATGTGATCATGACTCCGTATGTCATAACCTCAGGATTTAGGGATTATGTTATATTTATTACTCTGTGGTTTATAGGCCCACAGTGAGCTCTTTACGACGGAGAAACTTTGCAGGTGGTGATTGTTTAAGGATGCTCTCTTGCACTCTCTGTTCGGTTTATGTTTAAATGTATAGACCGTGAACATAACATCTTAAAATCACTTGAAATTTGTAATTGCTTATGATTGAAAACTACTGTAGGTTTTGTTACTCATCTATTAATTATTATTATTATTATTATTATTATTATTATTATTATTATTATTATTATTATTATTATTATTATCATTATCATTATTATTATTTATTATTTATCATCATC
Source organism: Anneissia japonica (assembly GCF_011630105.1). NCBI lineage: Eukaryota > Metazoa > Echinodermata > Crinoidea > Comatulida > Comatulidae > Anneissia > Anneissia japonica. The sequence goes on from NW_022726340.1 coordinate 527,254, forward strand.
GTAATTATTCATCATCGTCAGCATCATTATCATTATCATCATCACTATCATAATCATGATCATCATCATCATTGTTATCATCATTATTATTATTATCATCGTCATATTTATTACTATCATTATTATAATCATTATCATTATTATTATTATTATTATTATTATTATTATTATTATTATTATTATCATCATCATCATCATTATTATCGTTGATTATTCGAGGATCATTCTATGGCCTTGGTTCGAAGGCTAACTGGTAATGTTTGATTAGATATTTCGACGTTCAGTAGTCTCAAGGTGGTTCCTCTATAGTTAATTATTAAGCCTATTGTAATACTAAGGCACGCATACGATTTACAAAAAAAAAAGGAGACAGCTTACACAAGGATAAAGCTCATTGTATGTCGAGTGTATAAAATACAAAGCAAGAACGCTAGACGAACTAAAGACCAGTAGCTGGGTTATGAAAACTCAATCAACCGTGGCCTGTTGTCTGTTGCCTTAGCCACTGCTTGTGAAGCGAGTTGAGGACGTATATATATATATACTGTTTTTTTTAATTTGGAGATACGATATTATTTAATTGTTCGAAGTTAATGTTTTGTTTATAATGATAACGAGTCTCTTAAAGATATCCATTTCGTGGAAGAAATCTAGTGACAACAAATTTACTGTTTCAAATTCCGATGTTTAAAAAAAAATAAACATATTCTGTGTAAATCTTCAGCAGAAATACAATCTAAAATATAGAAAAATATAAAGCTAAATTAAGATACTCTATAATCTTTAATCTACACTATGATTCTTTATGCACAACTGAGTTTTTGGAAAGACAATGGTTATAAAATATTATAGTGATAATTACGACGATGATGTCGATAAAGCCATGATGATGAGATGATGGGGGTGGTGATGTTCACGATGACGGTTCCGACAAGAATAATGATGGCTTTTGTGATTATGATGATGGTACGTGCATATACTAATTATGATGTTAATGATTATGACGATAACATTAATTATACTGATAAGAATGATCACGACGATGACGATGATGATTATGATGAAAAACTCGATCATCGATTTAATATTATTAGTTAGGACAGGCGCGACCACAGTGTCTAACGATGATGCGAAAAGAAAACAAACAATAAAGAATGCTCTCATTATTTTGTAGAATTGCTTACGGAAACATACCGAAATGGATCGTCCAAGGAATGGATATCCCGAACCTCTACGATCCTCAAGCTACTTTCAAAAAACAGACCACGGTAAAGATGAATAGTCATGTGATTGTTGTAGACTAATATGGTATTATTTTACGGGAAGTTTTATTCTGCAAATGATCTTCAGCGCATTATTTGTTTTTATGCTATTTTATTTGATATTCATTAAGCTTATGGGAATTATTATTAATTTCTCAGTTGCGAACATTTTTTTTAAATAAAATTATTATTTAGCCTACATTTTTTTTAATGTCTCAATTAAGTCAAAGTGTCTTGCAGTACTTTCATGTCTGTCAACCATATAATATACATATATATATATATATATATATATATATATATATATAG
>NW_022726340.1:528912-532284 GCF_011630105.1 Anneissia japonica
CCGACTACCAATGTTGATGACGAGGAAATAACTTATAGGCAGTGTTTATTTAGCCGGTAGCATGTCTATTCGTTTACAAAGCATTTTAGTGATGATTGGTGAGGGCACACACCTCACCTACCTTTAAGGATAGGCAAATTCGAATTTTAGCCGGCTGAATAAACGCAACTTATATGCTTGTGTCCATTCCACTTACAGCTTCCACCGGTTTACGCTGGTAACAGGACAGGTATACTGCAGGCTAACAACCGCAGACCCGACCCCCAACAACTCAAGGCTTTCACAGTCACATCACGTGATCTACCCTGGGCTAGCGGAGGCAAAATGTCATCTTATTGTAAGTGAACTATATTGAATTAGATCTCCACGTAATTTCGTTAATAATGCCTCGAAAACATTACAGTGCGAAGGTCATTCCATCGGATTCGAATCCAAGGAAGGAAGAACTTCCTTTTGAGTGATCCCTTCCCGAAAAACGAAATCATTCCCTTTAGTTACATCGTAAACCATGAAACTGATCATGGAATTCACCCTTTTCATTGTAGAATGCTTAGCTTTAGGAAGCCCATACGAAACTCCTTATCTTTATTTACGATTTATAATTAATGCAGGCCAGTAACCAGGGTGTTTCTATATTTCGATCGAATCCCCCTTTTAAGCGATGCCCTTCTATTGCACCAAACGGTCAAAATGATGATGAAATTCACCATTTACATGCTAAAACTTTGACCACTACAAGGGCACCTATGCGTCTCTCTGGATATCTGGTACAACCCACCTTCAGAAATGCTGGTTACGCGCTTGCATGTACTTCCTTGTATTAAATTCACTGGAGGAAGGCAGTACTTGTCTGTTTACTTTGTTGTGTTTCGTTAATATAGTGCCTAGCAGTAAAGTGAACATTATGTTGCTGGATTCACCCTACGCATATTCTACGTCACATCTTGGACAACAACCACAAAGGTCGTGGAAGTTTAACGTCTATAACCAGCGTGCTAAGAGTGGATTCAAATTTTGGCTCGAAGAAAAAAAGCCAGTAAATAGTAAGTCAGGAGTAACATATCGTACATAAATTTGGATGTCCTATACAAAAGGAAAAAATATGAATAATAACTGTCATTATCATTATAATTTCATCATCATTATCATCATCTTTATAAACATAATATTAATAATTGCATTGAACATAATCATTATAATCACAATATCATCGCCATTACCATTAAAGTTACTATTACCATTGTATCATCATTATCATCATCATTTATTGCCATCATTATCTTCATCCCCATCCTCATCATTATCAGTATCAGTATGATTATCATCTACATCATAATCTTCATAATCGCCTACCCTTTTCATTATCATTACCATTATCCGCGTCATTATCATCCGCGCCAACACTACCACTGTTTGCTCATAGATTCGAACTATTTCCAAAACAAATATAATGCAAATGTAATACGTATCATAAACTTAAAAACGTAAATCATAATAGATTAGTAAATCCCTTTTAAGCGATAACGACGTTTCGACCGACTTCCAGTAAATAAATTCCATATAAATTCAAATTACAAATAATCAATTGTGGTGATTAATAATCATACTTTACATGAAGTGGTAAGTAAAAGAACAACCGAGGAACTAGACTCTGGAATTATTTAGATTCAGAATTTACGATCATAGCTGCAAATAGTCTTATTACTAAGCCACAAATCACACTTAGCTCAGTTATGATTATTTATTCACAAGTCATGTAAAAATGTGCAACTCATGTATAATTTCGATTTTCAGTATCCATTAATATTTTATTGTGTGTTTTGATTGTGCCTGCAACAATTGTCCATCAGTAACAATATTCTGAAGATGAATTAGCCATTAAATAAGCATTATCATTATTATTATTATTATTTTTATTATTATTATTATTATTATTATTATTATTATTATTGTTGTTGTTGTTGTTGTCTTCAAATTAAGGGGGAATATTTATGTCAATACATTACATACATAATTTATAAAGATTTCCCAAAGATATTATATCAACTCTTAATACTGATATTGTTTTTTAACCCAATCAAACGAAAGGGGAAAACATTTAAAAAAATATAAATAAATTTACATATTCGAATAGTGTCATCTGGTTTGCTTATTTTAACTGTATAACTGCCTTATCAACGAAAGCTCTCATCAATTTTGTTTGGCATATTATCGATAAAACCGTTTTCAGTACATGTACAGAGAAAATATTTTAGGTTCATTTTTTTCGTTATTGTGATATTGAAGGAAGTTAGCCGTTAACACTGTTGAATAAATATAATATAAATCATCAATGGTACATATACGGTGTTTATTAAGGACATGATGGAACATCGTAGGCTACCCTGTAGCTTTTCAACGAATAAAGTCCTATGAAAAATCATTGTGTAATAAAATGCCTCCGAAGGGATTCGAACCTGCGACCTCTCGCTGACAAGGCGAGCGTCATAACCATTAGACCACGAAGGCTTCATGGTTGACCAGGTCCAAATACCCGTCGGGAACATTGTATTACACAATGCTATGCCTCAAGAGGGCGTTCGGCCAGATAAATCTGGAAGTACGGCTAGAAATACTGTCGTATATTATATATGATATTGAAGGAACAGGGTAGCCTACGATGTTCCATCATGTCCTTATTAAACACTGTATATGTACCATTGATGATTCATTATTGTGGTTATGAAAAAACATGGACTCTAGTACTGTATGCAAAATTAGATAACAACCTACGTTTCTTGTTCATAGCAAAATTAATTTCAAATCCCTCGATTCCGACTTAGTAAAATACAAAAAAAAAAAAAAAAATTATTATGGGCCCGAATTTGGCTTTCACTTCTTGAATCTATTAAGTCCACTCAGTATTCACCTCAATCATTTAAAACTAAACTTAAATTTGAAAAGATTGCTAAGAACCATCCGTAAATTAAACTCGACTTACCCATCCGTTCCTCTTGGTTCTTTCTTGGCTTGTTGGTGCTGTTTTTTATTTCCTGATTGTTGTTTTCTTTTTTTGTGATTTATTTTTATTTGTACAGTTTACTGTAGTTTAATTTAGTTCCGGGACCACCATACGGCTTTATGCCTCCTCGGTTTCCGGCACTTGTTAGAAATTTCAAGTGAATAACGTGATTGAGTTGAGTAAGTGATGCACAGGTCCCTTGTTTATAACATACCGTACATGAACATTTGTTTTTTTTTTTATTGTTCTCTACAATGTGTTTTCTGTATCCTTTTCATTATCTAATTATTACCTGTAAGTTAAGTTATAAATTCGCCTTCATCTTGTATACTTAAGGTAATTATTATTATTATTATTATTATTATTATTAT
>NW_022726340.1:533035-539956 GCF_011630105.1 Anneissia japonica
ATTATTATTATTATTATTATTATTATTATTATTATTATTATTATTATTATTATTATTATTAATATTATTATTATTATTATTGTTATTATTATTATTATTATTATTATTATTATTATTATTATTATTATTATTATTATTATTATTATTTTTATTATTATTACTTATGTAACTGTTTTTTCTCACAATGCAATACTAAGTATTAATAAATGTAGCCAATAAGTATTGTTATTGTTGCTATTTTTTGTTGTTATTAATATTTTTATTAGTGTTGCACTGTTTTATGATTTCCAGAATCACAGAAGTACACATTTGGATCCGCTAAAACATTTCTTGGACTTGGCAACGCCCCACGGAATTGATGAAACATCGAATAATACGGAATATATAATCCATGAGATTGTACAAAAACATGTTTGAAACTAAATATTTAACAGTCTGATTTCCACAAAATCGCTACACGCAATCGCCGACTGTGTTGACGACGCTGATTGGCTGATCAAATCGGAGAGGCTGTCCAATTGAGCGTCGGGAGCAGTTACGCAGTGACAAGTGCAATGAAAAATGTAGCGATTTTAACCCGGCTATACCTAACATTACAAGTGCACTATTTATTTTTGAAGAGGATACACGAGTTTAGTAGAGTGCCTTAACGTAAAACTATGGAAGCATCGTTACACGGATGATAAAACTTCCCTTTTTGGTGGAGATTTATCCACAGGCTTTTAAACAAATCTATGGAACGATACCCAATTTTTTACACTTTCTTGGCCAAAAAATTGTTTTTGGTAAAAAATAGAGGTTTGTGGACATTTAAACTATAAATGGAAACAACAAATTCGTACAGTTATTAAAAAAACGGTTAGAATTAAGAGTTGGCAGATGAAATGCATAACTAGCATTTCGTGATAATTAGGAACGATAGCGAAAATAGGTTTTTAAGAGTGGACCTTTAGAAATTTGTGGGTCCAGTGTTGGGGGTTTGTCCGCGGAAGGTCCAACAATAACGTTTTGAGAGCCGTACAGTGTATAATGCACTTCTGAAACCCATTATTCGTGAATATTCTATTTAATTTTTTATTCATTGGGTATTGTTAGGGACCTGAACCTGAAGAAAAATGTCCTTTACATCTGTTCAATTTCCAACAAATGTCATACCACAAAAATTAACTGTTAAGGCCAACTCAGACAGCGTCGTACACGACACAGCCCGACGCGATTTGTTGTCGCGTCGGGTCTGTGTGAGTTAAACGCAGACGCGATGGTGTGCGTCGGGGGCAGTCGCGTCGAAGAATATTAAACATGTTTAATATATCTCACGACGGCTTAAGACTGTCCCCGACGATAAATCGGGTCTGAGTTGGCCTTTAGAAGAACTGGCAAACGAAATACAATGCATACTAGGGTCCTATAGATTTTTGCAATAATTAGGATCGATTTTAGTGAAATAATATGATTTAAAAAGTGGACCTTTTGAATATTGGGAGGTGGGGTGCATCCGCACCCTCTGCATCCCAGCCTATAGACTTTATTGCTATTTTTAACCTGATCCAACGATTTTCATAGCTTGATCTGTGGGTTGCATTTAGTAGTGATATCACTTCTATTTACTACAGCATCAATAATTTGTGCAAATATCTTGAAAAAAATGTCCCAGTGCCCCTACCCCTTTTCCTTACATTTACAAGGTGTGATATACCATCATTATTAATTGGTAAAGGTAAAAAGAGTACCTGGCAAGCCTGAAAATCATATTCCCACCCCCCACCCTACCTCCCGCTTCTTCTGTATTTGATTTTATATTACCTCCAACATTATATTACCTGCAACACACCAAAACGACAAACCTATAATAACAGGTATACCCCATAAGGGATGAGAATCTCTAAAAATATTATAGCTAAATAAACAAGATGATGTCCAGTAATGACTAGGCCTATATAAAAAATTAAAAATATATATGCACTAAAGGCAATATGAACCAAATAGACAATATTGTGGTCATTAGTGAAATCTAAGGCAAAGAACTCGTAAAGAAATAATACTGTAGTAATAGGTATAAAATATAGGCCTATTATAATACCGTAAAACATCGAATAGCCAATGGCCATAATCTCAAGCAAAAGCCCATCTCGAATTTAAGCCCCCTCTTTAGTTTGCAAAAGTAACCTAGAAAAACTACCCATTGGCTTCTTTTTCAGATAGCATTGGCTTTTTCGAGATAGTACATTACATACACTGTAGGCCTACATGAATTTCAATGAAACAAAAAAAAATTAAAATATGCTTGGTTTATATCAGTATTAGGTGATTTAATTCCGGTTAATACACTCCATGACACAAATTGATGTTAGAGTGGTCCTATTTATAGATTTTTAGTAGTAATTCTCAAAGTTTACAGCATTTATTTTTAAAAGAGGCCTCTCTCTTTACATTGCAAAAGTAGCCTCGAAAAAACGCAAATCCATTCGCAAAAAACAAAAGAAGCCCAGAGCTTAAATTCCGGGTTTTACGGTATAGTAATAATACATTAATAAAATACATGTAATAAATAAGCCTAAAAATATGTCATAATTTTGAAAACTGTAAAAAATATACTTAGTGATAATAAAGTATATGGAAATATAAAAATAATATGTAGAGACTCATTCTTGAACGATTTAAATGAAGTATTAATACCGTTTGGAGCAAGAGTGCTAATAACAGTGTTCGAATAGCATAAAAGCATACGGTAGCCCTTCAACGAAAAGTTCCTTTATTTAGTTGTATAAAAACAAGTGTCTCTAGTTCTTGCTCTAGTGGGATTCGAACCTGCAGCAAATCTTCGGATATGAATTACGAAGCCGCAATGAACTACCGGTAGTTGGCGAGGGCGTCCGCATAGACAGCAAACTAAAGGTCTTGGGTATGAATCCTGGTTGGGCCAGCTTTTCTTCACACTCAGATTCAGATTTAGTAACATTTATTCAAATCGTTTTTGAAGAATGCAATATAAAAGCTGTAACTTACGTTTAAAGACACTCGCAGATTCATTTCCTTTAACGTTCAAACTTTATATGCTTATAGAATTACCACAAGACGGTTTTGAGTTTATTATATCATGATTTATACTGTGTTTGATATATAAAATAATTTATTGCAATTTGCATAAAATATGGAATTCAAGTCTAACAATAATTCATATAATAAAACTAATACGGGATTGCACAAGACGAAGAAAACAAAATATAGCCTAACTAAACAAATGCCTTCACATAAAAATACGGGTAAAATGTACAGTATGTCAGTCAAGTGCTTCACTTTACAAGCCAGCGATGGAATTGAATACGGTGTTTCTTGTTTCTTAGTTAATCCTTACAACTCTCGTCTTGCTGTGGAAACTCATTGTATGATAAGTCGAAACCCGGTAACATACGTCGAAGAGGTTTGGTGCAAACTAATATTAATACCGCCAGTAGTGATATCAGGGCAATTAGGATGAACGTCAAATGGTAAGAGCCAAATAAACCCCGAAGTTCACCTGCAAAAGAAAACAATAATAAAACTGTCATTAAAATTGTATATTACTGTCATATCTATACTTAAACTAATAATTACGACTCTCTTTGAGCCTTATTTGGAATATTGTTTTGACTGTTTATTGCAAAAAAAAAAAAAAAACAAACTTCTCCACACACATAACAAATCAGGAGTATAATAAGAGGTCTACTCAACTAAATTAGAAACTACATAAAACAAAGTGCGTGGATGAAGACTAAAATAAGTTTAAAAATAAACTTTACACCACGGTCACCCGTTTATAAATTAGAACAAAATGAAATGGCGGTGGATCAAGTACCATTACATAAATTAAAAAAATCATGTATCAGGTAGTCTGGTTTAAACGGAATTAAAGATAACTGTCACCCAAAAATAGTGGAAATTGTCTAATTTGTTACGTATTGACTTTCCACTATTTTTGTAACGTCAATACGTAACAAATTATACAATTATAATTTGTTTAATTCCCTGTTCGAGGGATTTAGCCCTTCCGTCGGGCAGATACTAGCGCTGACACTGGCATAGGCCTACATTACCAAAGTTTATTTTCTTTAATTTGAATGCTACGTAATGTCGTAATCTTTTCTTTAGTCATACAGCTCAAACTATCATCTGCATTTTTATATATCGTTATACTTAACAATTGTTGATCTTCATGATATATAGCCAAACACTACCATCAAACATTATTATCTATCAATAAAACTAAACATTTACGCTCGAAAAGCACTTACGCACATTAAAATGCTAGCCCAATTTAAGCGCAATTGTGATAATTATGCATTTTCATACCAATAACTACTCCAAAGCACAGATTGAGTAGTCCAAGGAAGGTTGTATTGACACCAAGAATTACTTCAAATTCTTTCCCGATTGAAAGATGCCATAAAACGACACCAAATGCAGGTAATACAAATCCAAGTGAAAATCCGAACATAAATGACGATCCTACTAACAATCCGAAATCTTGCACAAATGCGAATACGACCAGACTCGTTGCAGCTAAACATAGACCAGCCAACAATTGGGCCATTGATTTGTTCTTTACAAAGTAAGTAACGACTAGCTGTACACATCGTCCTCCAATATTTCCGAATCCGTATACGCTAATGAGTGTAGCTGCGGCAATAGAATCTATCCCAAGCTCAATGACGTACGGCACAACAAAAGTTAACCATGTTAAGTAGGGTATATATGAAAACGTATACACCACCATGAATGCAGGCAATCCAGGCACCTCAGCAATGTCTTTAATTTGTGTAGGTTTTAATGCGATATGTTTTCTTCGGTGATGACCAGTTGGGCGAAAGAGTATAGCAGCAATATACATATGTAGACATACGCCAGCTAATATCAAATAGGCACCTCTATATCCAAATTGTATAATTACCAACTGAAAGAAAGAAAAGAGAAACCTAAGTGTTCCACTGACAAATATAAACCCACGTCCGGACATACCTAAATATGGTCATACATGACATCACGTTTTAAACATTTATAGGCAAATAGTGACTTACATACAACAGTGTTTCGTTAAAAAAAAAATGGTAATCTGCACAAAGCTTTGGGCACTAATAAGAACCCCAACAAAAAGATTGACTTGAAAAAAATGCAAAAATTAGGCAAAAAGGGGCATCGCTTTTATTGTAAAATTAAAATTTCTTTGAATTTTGAACGATACCAGCTTAATTTAGAAGGCAGACGAATACAAAGAACTGAAACAATTTTGTTTACTGTATTCTTCTGATGATGATAAACTTACGTCAAATAACACCGGGAAGACGATGGAAGCAATTCCAACGAATGTAGAGGCGAGGCTGATTACTAATTCGAATTCTTTCTTGAAGTGCACACCTAAAACGCTCATACCAACATTATAGCAGCTGCTAATTCCAAAACCTGTTTCAAAATTTAATAATATAATTATAATAGTAATAAATATACATTTATAATACGTGAGCTGTTGTGACAAAAAGAGTCTTGTGATACAAAAAAATGAAAAATGAGTTGTTGATATGTTTAGATAGACGAATATAGAAGCTTCATTTTGATCTTTGAATCAGGTTCCCATGTTGAGCAAAACCGGAGTAAGATCAGATGTTTCTGGCCACTCACTGCACTCAGGCGCGTAACAAGGGTGGGGGGGGGGCCAAAGGTAATAATTTTCCCGGTTAGTAATTTATCATACCCCCCCCCCCTCCATGTAGAAAACAATACGTCATAGGGATTATCTTATTTATAATATAGGCCACACACGTGTGTTTGAATCTAAATATAAGCATTTTCATCATGGTTTTATTTATTACAAACATTCTTTCACCATCAATACACATTGAGGCCCTTCTTTTAGGTAAAACGATCTGTCTTAAATGTTCTTCCTATTTGAGTTGGGACTATTATGTGTTCAATAAACTTAGAGAGAAAAGGAGGACAAGCACAAGTTCTTACGCCCAAAAATGCGCGCGAAGCGCGCAAAATTCTTTTTTTTTTTTTCTTTTTTTTTTTGAGTTTAGGGCTTATGTTTTATATGGCCACACACATTTTTTTGAAACTGCATTTTAATTATGGCTTTATTTATTACATAGATATTCTTTCATTATCATTACACATTGAGGCCCATCCTTCTTGTTTTGGGAGTTTAGGACTATTATGTGTTTAAATAACTTAAAATGCTAACCCTAAAAAAGCGCGCAAAAAAAGTTGTGTTTTTAATTCTAATTTCGTCAGAATTGATCAAAACTCCCTAAAATGTGCAATTTTTAGAGGAAATTGGCCTATCTTTAACAAGACATGTGCGCGAAGCGTGCGAAATCGGAGATTTTTAGGCACTTTCAGGGGGTGAAAAGGGCATCTTCAAAGGGTGGGGAAAGATTTTCCACAGATGGATATTTTTCCCTTGTCCTCCGGTGGTTACGCCACTGCGGAGAATATCTGGCGGCTTAGATCAAAGGAGCTATGGACATTTTTTGAAGTGGAGAAGTGGTTGCATGGTGTTATGGGTCTGGTCATCATGATATCTTCCTTTTTATTCTTTATATCACTTCAGATATGTTCCTAAATCAAGTCTTGCTGTACCTGTCACGACAGTTCATTATACACAAAGAGGTGTTGACAACCGACTAATAAAAGCAATTGTGAGAACAGCAATGCAAGAAAATTAAAGAAGAACAAAACAAATAAAAGTAATTGAGGATATTAAAATCTGTTGAAAATGACAATTTACAAGGCAACATACTAGGCAACATAGGCCTAGACACCCTATTCAGACTACACTCTGTTGCGATCGGTTGCAATGTAATCGGTGGTAATCCAAAACTGATTACTCCCGATCGCAATCAACGAACGCATTCAGACCAACACAAACAAACTTTACATTCTAGGGCC
>NW_022726340.1:540008-540924 GCF_011630105.1 Anneissia japonica
GGAATTCGTTGTGATTCGTTGCGATCGGATTCCGTGGTAATCGGGAGTAATAAAGATTGTAGCACCCAATCGCAACGGGTAACAATTGCGATATCAATTACATATCGACTACTATTGGTGAGCTTTCACACGCGATTTTACTTTGCGATTGGGTGGGATTGGGTGTCGCAATTGCTACAACCGATCGCAATGCGATGCTAGTCTGAATGGGGTATTAGTTTTCAAACCCTGGATCACGATGTTCTGTCTTTTACATTTCCATACATCTCTACACTTGTTTTTACAGCGCATGAGACTTTTCGTATTGTGCACTTAACAAATTTTAAAACCATTAAAGTATTAAGTCACTTACTAGTTAAAATTCCTATACTCAGAAAATACTGATAAATATCATTAGCAAAATATGACCACATTTGACCACAGACCAATGCTGTACCCCCAATAAATGCTGCGTTCCGATGTCCTAGGCTACAACTGATCCAGCCGCAAGCAAACCCTTGAAAAAGAAAGAAAAAAAAACCCAGAGAAATGGATAGTTAGCGCATTATGTATATAGCGTACGGAAGATAAATATGAATTATTATCTTGATATTATTATTATTTATTATTACAATCATAAAATCGCTTTTTCCCGATATTTGAGCTCTGTTACTTACTTACTTGTTTTATATATGTATATATATATATATGCCTATATACTATATGTGTCAAATAGAAAAAAAAAATCAGTGCTCAAATACATATCATGATACAAATCAATGAATTCAAGCCAATTTCAATATAGATACTCAAAACGTTACTCGTTTCTTTTAAATTTTTGTAATACAATAGTTAATATATTTATCTGTCCCTTTTTTCCTAGCAAAATGCATCTCCTACCTGTAACTTGCCAAAATGCGGCTGCGAATGAAAACAA
>NW_022726341.1:0-800 GCF_011630105.1 Anneissia japonica
AGGCTCTATTACAGTAACACTATTAAAATTCAGAGACGGAAAAAATTTACTTTCGCCATAATATATTGTACAGTAAGCCTACGACTTCTGGATCACTTTATCTTCAAGTCATCTAATATGCTTGAAAATATCAATATAAAGACGTTTGAGTAACAAAATTCATTGATTGTTTTTAATAAAGTGTTACTTTAATACCAAAAAATATGTTGCTCTACAACATGATAAGGCCAATCTGAATAAAATGACCCGATCGTTGATGATGATGTTGCAGGCGTTTATCATCCGAATATCTGAATTATTAGTAGGCATTTAATGTATACATTATTTTAATCAATTTCAACATGCTGTGTATAATATTTAATATTAGGCCTATTATGATGGATAACCATGTATTTTATTCTTTATTTACTGACATGTTTAAAGTCGGAGGCGGACTTTAAGGTGGGTAGTTATGCAGCCGTCCGGGGCTCATACATTTTTTTAAAAATTAAAAGAAAATATTTTGTCAAAAGCGGTTGTATTATTAGATTGCTCGGTAGTAGTAAGTAGGGCCCATCGCCATTCAGGGACTCATTTGGACATGGAGGAAGTAAGCGTTTCCCTAGAAAGCACACAGGCATTACATAACTGGTCAAACCTCCATAGTGGGGCATCCAGGGGCATAGTTTAAAGAAACCCTTCTAATAAATCTGCCAAATATTGTGTTTGTGGGATTTTGGTCTATTTGTTTTTTTTGGAAATTAAAGAAAATGTTACGTATTGTTAAGGCGTTGTAGGAGAGTGCTGAGTATCAGTGTTAC
>NW_022726342.1:0-2104 GCF_011630105.1 Anneissia japonica
TCAATTAGTGGATGCTTGGCTTGATTTTTTTTAGGTTCGTGTGCAAACAAAATTCCTCCTTTTTTTCGTCACCACAAAGACATCGCGATAAAAAATTTAATTGTAATTGAAAATTACTTTCATAAAACAAGCTAATTAGAACCTGAAGAAAGTTACTTGAAATTCAATTTTAAATATGAACAATTAAGGAATTCATTGAATCAATGGACCCTCATAAACACAACAAACTGAACGTTTAATAAGGAATATTCTAGACTTATTTGAAAGACTCAAGGAACACATTTTATATGTAGGCCTACAGCCAGGCAGGAGGCCGCGCGGGCCTCCTCCTACTACTACTAAGCCGTAGCCTAGCCTAGTTATGAAATCATCACACGATTTTACCTGTCTGCACGCACCGAACAAAAAGGACGTCAGGGACTGTATTCTCTCTCGAATGCTGAAATGTTTCTTTCTTTGACGAAAGTCTATCAAATAGCATTACAAACAAGTTCTTTCTAACGCAATAATTATTCATCGTATCCATACTGTACTGCTTATGTGTAGTTAATTAAACGTGTACTGCAGGAGAAAAAATTAGCAAACGCACAGCTAAATGTAAATACGCACACGTATACTGATCATATCACTATAGCAACCGATGAGTGCTACAAGAGTAGGTTTTAAAAAACTAAAATTGAAAGACAGCGATTGACTTACAAAGCAATTAGTAGAGATGCATCGTACACTAAATGGAAAATTATTATACTTAGGTTAGATTTACTGCATTCAAAAATTTCTTTCGGCCCTTGAAGGTCCTCAGGAAATTTGTTCAAGCATTAAATCTAACCTTCGTATAATAATTTTCCTATAGTGTACTATGCGGAGCTCTACTAATTGCTTATTACTGTTTACTTACTATTCACACCTTAAGAAATATAATCTAACAATTGGTAATAAAGCTACTGTATCTTCCCAAGAGCCATAAAAATTGAAATATTTTATAGATTAATAGCAAATATAACAATTTATTTATTTTCCATATTTTGAATGGGAAAGATTTAAAGACAACATTGAAATGGTGAATGCCCCGGGGGGCTCACTCTTAAATATTTCTATACAGGGAGGTGCCGCATTTACGGGGTATATTTTTAACGATTTGGTAGCACAAGTGTAGGGAATATTCAATTCAATTTCGATTCATTGGTCAAACACGCAGATAAAAACATGTTCAAAACTTTGGCTGAGTGTACATGCTGAACATTGTCTAAAAATATTTAAAAACATAATATACACAACATTCAAAAAAGTTTAAAAACGTGATATACAACATACAAAAAGGCACAAAGCAAAAAAACAAACTGTAAACCAGCCATACAGATGTTCAGCATGGTGGGAGGGGGGGGTTTATGGGGTATACTTGCGAGGAATTTGTAGCACAAGTGTGGGAAATAAGGGGGGTGAAATTGGTAGTTTAATTCCCTGGCATATCCTGTGTCAAAAATGCCACGATTTTCTGCACAATGTGATGTTACCGGGAATTTCAAGCTAGACAGCATGCTAAGTCTACCTTTGGTACAGCCACGAGATCGTGACCTGATAGAGCCCTTTTTACCATTTGGAACCAGTAAATATTGCACCCTCTCTGGAACTACGGAATGGCCTTTTTCTAATGGCGTATCTAGGGAAGGGTGTGGGGCCCCCCCCCAAAAAAAATTACTAGCACCGCCCCAGTCGCATCCCCCCAAAAAAAATTAGTCAGGAAAGTTAAAAATCACCTAAAATCACTATATTAGCGCCCCTCAACCAATCATCGAGCCCTGCCCTTTTAGAGCACAGTGTGATGTTGGTAAATGGTAGTTCAAGTCCATAAATATTTTCAGTAAAATAGGTAGTGTATATAAATATATATATATATATATTATATATATATAAATGAGATGTTCCAGATCATCTATGACGTAGAGTGCTCGATATCTCAGATAGAGCTTAATAGAAATAAAACAATAGCAGATGAACTTGGTTATTTCATATCTTTAATCGTTACAAATTTGTTTCATATGACCACACAGGGCCACACTCATCAGACGAATTATTATTTTTACAATTCGCCTGATGAGTGTGG
>NW_022726343.1:0-7392 GCF_011630105.1 Anneissia japonica
ACAGATCTACCATGTGATAAGTACTCAATAAAAAATCAGCAATTTTGATTAGATACTTATTAACTTATAGATCAATTCAACTGATCGATTTACACTTTTTAGATTTAAAAAATTACTATGAATTGGCCCAGGCCGCCAAATATACATGCGTACAACCCGTAGCTGAGCTATTGCCCTGGTTCGAGACGAATACGTCTCAATTCTTTTAGAGTATTTTTGAACATATTGAACAGGCCGTATGGTAATACATCATCTACTGTTAAAGCAATGTTTAACTACTATTACTTGTATGTACGTTAATATTTATGAAATCCCATGGTGACAAATAAAAATGATAAAACATAAATGCTTGAATGATATATTTAGTACAAGTATGAATGATTAATATAATAGAATAGTGCGTGTTTTGAGTTATAGACAAAGACAAAACTAATGAAAAGAAGTCATGTTAATGCAATTATGTATATTTGGCCGGACCAATAAAAATAGCTTCCGACGCCCCTGCACAACATGTAATTTATTTTTGTTTTTTATTTTATTCATTTATGCTCTTTCAGAATATGTTCTGCAGGATTTACTATAGATGTATTTTTTAAATACATACCTAAACATGTTTAATGTTCTTTATCATCAGAATACTATAGAATACAATTTTTTGCAGATTAAGTAATGCTTCACGTTGCACAAACCAGATAGACTATAGTATACAATAGAGTCTATCATATAGCACTTCTTGTATTCTACACCTCAAATACCGGTATATTATATGTGCTGAATCATGCCAAAATTATAAAACCACCACAGAGCTTAATGAAACATTACTATTAAATAATCTGATGGATTGGAGAAATGCATATCACAGGTACAATATTTGTCACATCAATATTGTTTGTAGAAACAATATGCATTTCATCACTCTTTGATTCCTTCTATAAATCTTTATGGCACTTTAGGTAAGCCGAAGGTATTGATTTTCCAAGCCTGTAGAAGCTTACCAGAACTACAACCAGTCAGAGACAGAGCAGATGATGGCAGTATTCCAGTAGACGTTGATGATTCAGTGAGATATTACTCTGCCATAATACCGGGGAATGCCGACATGGTGGTTGTACATGACACCAGTAGAGGTAAGGGTGAAATATCAAATTTTAGATAAAACAATATTCCATGTTCACTTTTGAACAGTATTATAGTAATATTTATTCGGCATAAAAGAACAATTTAGCCAGGATGCGAGAATAGGCGAAAGCCCAAACAATCAATGTACTCGCTCCATAGAACACAAAATGAAAAATAACAAATTTAAACTTAGTTACTAAAAATTTAAATTGAAATTTGTTAATTAATACATTGAAAGAAGATGTTTTGTAAATGTTATGACATGGTGGTTGTACATGACACCAGTAGAGGTAAGGGTGAAATATCAACTATATTCTAGATAAAACAATATTCCATGTTCAGTTTTTGAACAAAATTATGATTTGTTCATTGTGTACTCAATTGAGCAGATAAAACTTAATTGGATGGCTAATAAACAAAAAACAAAAACCTGCAATTTCAGGTTCTAAAGACTAACTTTACAAAACTAAAGCATTTATTTGATCCTGTATTACTGCACCAACTTAACCTCCCATCTTTTCAGAGACTTAAAAGCCAACAATAATGTTAGCCTGAAAAATATTCTCATAAATGACACCCGACCCTTATACATACACCCAACATCTGTACATTTTTTGCCAGCTAAAAAAGCGCTCTAACATGTTAAGGGTGGTGTTGAGGGGTCTCTGGATTTCGACGACCATCATCCCCTATGGATCTGCCCAAATGTATCATTAAAATAATCATTCTGTGAAGCTTAGTCCGCAAACTGTATATCAAACTCAATATTCTAAACTATGATATAGAATACTGCTACGTCGTTAACTATAATATTAGAAAGACCTTTGCAAATGAAAGTAAAATTACCTTTAATAAATTTATGTGACTGATAATGCAAGTTTATTAAAGAATATGGTAAAAAAAATGGATAGTACAATACATGCTACAATGTTGTTGTGATGGGTGTAGACATTCCTATTCATCACGTATTGACTTAAGCATTAACATAGTCATTTCATAATATATTTTATTCCATTATGTTTAGTGAACATATACGTGTTTGTATCAGCCATTACATACTGAGTACACTGCTGCTCTTTTCACTGTACTGTACTAACGCAATTTGAATAATGAATTCTCACAGTGTGTTTTTGTTGTGCAACAAGTCCTCGTCCAATGTTTTGTAGATTCGTGTTATTGTAAAATTATTTTAATGGATGTAAATTGGAACTCAAAATATGTCAATAATGGTAAGACCATGGACTTATTATTAATAGGTCCATGGTAAGACATTTAAAAGAATGGTGTTAAGATATATTTCTTCCAAAAAATAGGTCCTGAAAAGGTTATTTTTAATATGACGTGTCTAAACAATATTATTGCTGAGTTATGATATGCCAATATTTTATAAAAATGTATTGCAAGCTTGTATTAAATATAACAAAATAAATCAAAGGGATATTCAAACATATGAGGAAATTATGAGTACACAGTTGTGGGGTAATCACTTAATCCAATAAATAAGAAGTCATTGTTATACAAACACTGGATTAACTATGATATAGTGTTCATTAAGGATCTTGTAAATAACAATACATTTATACGTTCTGACGAATTAATATTAAAATTACGACGCAAATTAAATTGGCTAAATGAATATGTTTGCATAATTAAAGCAATACCAGATCAATGGAAATATATAATTAAAAACACAGACATTTTTAACTCTGAATGTAACATAAATAACAATAAAAATTTCGAACATTAAAACTAAAAATGTATATGCGTGTTTAGTAGACAACGTTTTTGTAACACCAACAATACAAAAAAAATGGGAAGATTGTTTTATTGATGAAAATATTGATTGGAAATCATGATGGTTATATAAAATATGTAAAATGAAGGACAGAAAATTAGCCCAGTACAATTACAAGCTCTTACACAGGATTTTGCCTACTAACAAAAGATTACATATATGGAAACTAAAAGATACTGACAAATGTTATAAGTGTAAAGAAAATGTTGAAGATGAAAAGCATATGCTTTTCAATTGTACATTTATCAAAACTTTTTGGATGAAAGTTAAATATATATTAAGAGGTATTGGGCAAGAAGATATATCTTTTAAGCAACTGGTTCTTGGAACAGAAAATGTAATTGTAGATTATATTTACACTGCTGCAGCTTTTACTATTTACAAAGAAAAAATTATGTGTGAATTAAAAAATCAAGATTTACTGATCTATGGAGTGCCTTTAAACATAAAATCATGTTCAGAATTAAAGGTGACTTATATATCGACAAAGTAAAGGGTAAAAGGAAATGGAAAAGAATACATAATTTGCTGATTGATAGTAAGGAATTTTTTAACATATCTACATTGAAAAGGGAAAAAAAGCCATAAATAGAAGTTATTGTATTACGAATTGTAAATTATAACAAAATTTAGGAAAGTACATACAGGTGACACTTTTAAAAGGCTTAAGTCAAAGATGATTTGGATATTGTACAAAGATATAAAAAAAAATGATGTGGAAAAAAACAATGTATAATGGATTTCAATTTTAAAATAAAATTTAAAAAAATTAAATACAATATATATATATATATATGTGTGTTTGTGTGTATATATATATATATATGTATATGTATATGTATATGTATATATATACTTAACAAAAGAAGATGTCATACTGACTGTGAATTACCAAAAATATATTTCACAAATCGATTATATTTTGGATCTAATTATTATACAATTTAATGAATTTCCACCTCTTATTATTTTCTTTTTCTTTTTGTTTCAAACTTTACCATGGAAAAAATACTTTGTAAAAAAGAAGGCTTTAATTTTGACAATGTATATATTAGTTACCTGTATTTTATTTGAAATGTAATATAGATTAAAGATGGAAAAATGAATGAAAACAATTGAAAAAAAGAGTGACAATAAAGGTGGGTGACTCCCACGAAAGACAAAAAAAAAAGATATATTTCTTCCAGACCTGTGCACGCGTCCACAAATATTTTTTCCTTACTCAAATTAGTATGTGATTATGAGGCTTAGGGAGTGGAGTTTTTGAATCGTGAGAAACAATCCTGTTACCATGACAGGAATTAAAACAAAGACCCTGAAAAGACTATTAAAATATAAAAAATATATTTTGATTGCTTATTCTTAATATTGTGTTCTGAATTCAAAATAATGGGCTGTTGTAACCCATAGAACCTCTTCCTATGAACTCCACCTGAGATATTATTCCGGTGACCTTGATTGAAGCTCTAGTCAGCCCCTTTGGGTTGTACAAACCCACCACCCCCTCTCCCCGTTTTACTTCTTAGCAATTTTTGGAGCCACCATAAAATTCACAACTTCACTAAACAGAAGTCTATAGCCATATTTATTTATTTTTCCTATTTTATACTACCGTTACACCAAAATTACATTTATAATAATATTCATGTTTGATAGTATATTTTTATAGCTGTGTATTCTATAATATTATGTCTGTAATTATAATTTGTGTTTTGTTCTAATAGCAATATTATATTGAAAGTAAAATTACATTAAAATAAAAACATTATTGAAAAATAAGTAGAACTACCGGTATAGAAATACATTATCAAAATTACAAATATTGAATTATATCAACAAATGGAAACTAGCATCCATAGCTAAAAAGTAGTCTGTCATCCACTTGTAAAAACATTATTTGCAATAAATACAAAACCTTGTAATACTGTATCTCTGACCTTTTTAATACTGTATCTCTGACCTTTCAGGAGACAAAGCCTACCGTAATAAAGAGGTTGGTGCTTGGCTGTTCAATGAGCTATTTGTCAAACTGGATGAAAGATTCAAAACAGAGCACCTATTGGATGTCCTTACACGATTAAACAATCGGATTTCAAAACACAAAAATCTTGATGGCAAGGCTGGACTTCAGATGTCTTGTTTCATTTCAACTTTAACTAAGTTCTTTTACTTGACTAATTAATGATTAACTTTTGCCCTAAAGTTAATTTATTTTGTATTTATTGCCTGAAGGACTTGTGTATTACTAGTGACATAATTGTAAATTGACTTTTCTCAATTTGTTAATGCTAAGGATTGTAAAACATCCATTGTTTTTGTGTTTCAGTGATGGATAACCTTGTTTTACTTAAATTTGTTCTTGTATGTATTGCGCTGCTGTTGCCGCTGCCACTGCTTTAGACTTGCCACAAGTCTCTAATTTATTGAATGTCTGTAGTTAGATAATTTTAAAGAGCACCACCAGCGTCTGTTTTTGTTATGTCGTTGAATTTGGATGGGAATCCAAATCCCAGAAACAGTATAGTATGGAACACCATGCAAATAAGTAATATGGAATGCCATTGGTGCCAAAATAGAATTATTTTTAATTGTTTTCACTGATTAAGACAAAATTAGGCACTGGAACCCAGCCTACCACCTCTTTAGCTGACGCTTATTGCATCTCTGCTGCTGTGATCTCCGAGTTATTCTCATGATGTTGTTTGTGTACTTAAAATTAAGGGTAGAATGGCTCCTTTGTGTAAGTAGTTCCTAGAGAATAACAGTGTATTCTTTCTTTTCTGCACTGTTCTACAATGAATTTTAAATCTTTTTATTGATTTTTAAAAGTGTTTACAGTGTATATATATTTAGTAGTTGTAGTTGCTAAAAAGCAGTTAACGATAAAGGGGTGGATCCAGAATTTTTCAAACGGGGGGAGTGGGGGAAAACATTTTCAAAATAGATAAGTGTGTAGCGCTTATTTCAATACATAACATTGAAATGCATTGAAATTTAAATATTTCGTGGCCCCTGTTCCCCGACTGGATCCGCACCTGCAATATTAGTATTTTAAATGTGTATTTAAATTGATGAATACATGTTTATAGAAAGTGTTGGTTGTTTTTTATTACATCTATTGCATATTTTAAAGACCTTGAAACAAAGTATAATTATGACATCTGTTTTTAGTACAAATTTAGTATTAATCTAGTAGTTGATTGTTTTGTATATATTGTGTTTCAGTTTTTACTGAACTATACTAACGATTTTAAATCATGAATTACTAGAAATAAAATGTTATAGCAAAATGAAATCAGAAATTGTTAAAACACATTAATTTGCATATGGTACTTGTAAAAATTGTGACTTGATGCTTATAAAGCAGGCCAATGCTGCTTTTTAAATTTGGAAGCAATTGAAACTTTTTTATGTGTAAATGTACGGTATAATATTGCCCTGTGTAAAACACAATTATTTGTGTAGATTTGTGGGTAATTTCATATTAACTTTTGTATGGTAACCTTCGTAATAAGTATTAAAATTAGGTTGGCTTAACCAAACTTTAGAGCGCACATTCTTGGTTTTACATTCCATTTATTCTGTATTGCAGCTGATATTCTTTTTACTATGACAATTTGTAATGTTCACGAGAACAATAAACTCATAGAATTTCATATTAATTTTTGTATGGTAACCATCGTAATAAGTATTAAAATTAGGTTGGCATAACCAAACTTTAGAGCGCACATTCGTGGTTTTATATTCCATTTATTCTCTATTGCAGCTGATATTCTTTTGACTATGACAATTTGTAATGTTCACGAGAACAATAAACTCATAGGACTGTCATATTTACTCAAACCGTATACTTATTTCAAATCTCAAATGCTTTAGTCTTCTAGTTAGGTAAAAAGACGTTTCAAACCGTCTCATGAACACGTCCATGCTTTTTCTGGTCTTGTTCATGACCTTCCTACGGTGCCCTCTATATCAGGTCCTACTAACGCTTTACCCAAAACATTACATTATAATGGGACACTACACAATTATTATACTGATGAATTTGTGTTTAACATTCATAGTGCAGTGCACTAAACCGTCAGAAATAAGCATGCCGCTTAATTTCGCAAACTATTCATTCATTGGTCAATAATAGTGAATATCTGTGCTTGGTTAAAAATGACCAGTTACCGTACTAAATATTTAATCTCATAAAATATAATGAACATATTGGAATGTCGACTATAGAAATGGGCCTATCCTGTTAGGGTATATATCTTAATTACACTAACCATGACTGATATATGCTTGACTTTATTTGAGTAGTGGATTTCCTATTGAAATAAATTTGTAAATCTGGTCACTCATGCATACGTTTAGTCCATAAAGGGTTCCATGACAAACTCAATCCATTGTAAATGAGCTCTTTTTCAGATTATTGGCGACACCGTTGGTACATTTTGGCGTAATCAATGTTACATTTTGACCGCTTACAT
>NW_022726343.1:7989-10505 GCF_011630105.1 Anneissia japonica
AACATGTTGGAAGCATTGTCATATGTCCTGTCTCTTATACACATCTAGATGTGTATAAGAGACAGATACTTTACATGGCAGATAATAATAACTTTAATATTGAATGTTGCATGACTTTAAACTACCTTTTAATTGTTAAGGAAATTTGACACTTGTCCAATATACTGTGATTTATCATATGGCCTATACTTTAAGATAAAATATATATCATTTAGATATCGGGCATTTAGACAGAAACACTGTTGATAGTGCCAACTAAATCAGAGGGGTGAATTCAACAATGATAGTTTTGAAAGTGAAAAAAAAAAAAAAAAACCCTGTTGAATCAGTTTTTGATTCAGTGAATCAGAATGATTTTAGACCGGAAGAAGAATTATAGTTTGCATAAAGGAGATTTCTCATTTTAATTTCTCGATTCACAAAGAGTTGAAATTATAAACTGCAATATTGGCAATATCTAACATGTTGGAAGTATTGTCATATGTCTTACATTAAAGCAAAATCACTATTACTACTTAGTGACTACTTATAGTTCTTCCGACATAGAAAATGTTTAGCTAACAGCTTCCCTGTTAAGCCACCATTGATTGTACAAAAACGTAAATATTCGTCATCCAGTTCACATGGTTATCTTCCAACTGCAGCCATTTTTAAGAGAATAATTTCTGTTTATATCAAAGCATTCATGGATTTTTAATTGATTCTTGGTTACCCGGTGAATTTTGTTACCCAGTACATTTCATGACCCGGTGCAATTTATTACCAGGTGCATTTTATTCATCGATGCATTTTGCATACCCGGTGCATTTTATTCCCAGTACATTTCATTACCCCGTGCATTTTGTTACCCAGGCCAGTGCATTTTGTTCATCGACCATTGTATGTTGCAACAATGTCATATGATATGATTTTTGCTTACAGCATGCTTCTTGTTATCTTGGTTTTCGTCGGCTTCTCAAGAAACATTTGTTCCCTAAGTAAATCTTATTTAACTGTCCAAATTTTCTGGGTTTTTTTTGTCATTTCTGGTGTTCATTGTCGATCACCAATTGGTTATCTTTTTTATTTGTTTTTATTGCGATTTGTATCCTTTGGCAAAAGGAGCGGAACAAGTCCCTGTATTATTATTATTATTATTAATTATTATAATTCATATTATTATTATTGTTATTGTTATTGTTATTATTATTATTATTATTATTATTAATTATTAATTATTATAATTAATATTATTATTATTATTATTATTATTGTTATTGTTATTATTATTATTATTATTATTACTATTATTATTATTATTATTATTATTATTATTATTATTATTATTATTATTATTATTATTATTATTATAAAATTTTGCTTCGATGAATATCGCCATTGCCAACAAGTGTAAAAGCTATAGTCGTTCACCAGGGATACATTCTTTTCCCAAAAGAGTATCTCTTATTCGTTTATTATTGCTTGAAGATATCTTTGCAAGAATTATCATCAAAGCATATTATTATTTATCAATTCTAAGAAAGTTATTAATGTCTTCTACTTCTAGTTATTTAAATAGAGCATAGTATGCTACATTTCTCTTCGCTTGATCCAGAGTTTACCTTATGAAAATCTTCTTTTTAAAAAAAAATCTATTTAACTTTTAATCTTTTTTCGCTGACCATAAGGTATGTTATTTATAGCAGTAGTTTTGAATAACAGATCTAAATCAACCATGTTTGAATGCAAAAAGCAAATACTGAAAACTGAAATGGTTTTGGGAGTTTCAGGTCTGGAGATAGGCCCTGTTGACAGGTTATTCATCAAAATCAAAATAGGCCCTATTTGAATTTTGTTTATGGAATGATTTTCCTCCTGGAAAATGCATTTCCTCATGAATTTTGTTTTTCCTCCATATGTGTTAGGGACTATATAAATGTTATTCATGGAAGCAAAATTTGTATCGAATCAAAATTCGTATCGAAGCAAAATTCCTATCAAAGCAAAATTCATATCGAAGCAAAATTTATATTGAAGCAAAATTCGTTGGCCTATCGAAGCAAAAAATCATATCATCACATTGTTGCGTAAACGGCGTTAATGTGAATAATCAAAAAGGAAAAAAAAAATCATAACACCATTATAGGCCTATATACATGCATATACCGTAAAACCTCGATTTTATTTATTTTATTTATTTATTTTTTTAACTTAGGATGGGCCTCTTTTCGAGGCTATTTTTTGCAAAGTAAAGAGGGGGCTTCTTTTCAAAATGAATGCTGTAAATTTGTGAAACAATAAATCAGGCCACTCAATCTGTATCGTGGAGTGGTAAACCATGATACAGATACCAAAACTACTGTATTAACAAAGTTTGTTTCAATTTATTTTGTTTTTGAAATTCATGTAGGCCTACAGTGTGTACTGTCTATCGCGAAAACAAGCCAATGCTATCTTGAAAAGAAGCCCGAGGATAATTTAAAAAAATAAAGAGGAGGGCTTCAATGAAGATGGGCTTCATCGCGAGATTTTACAGT
>NW_022726344.1:0-2966 GCF_011630105.1 Anneissia japonica
TATTTGTAGCGTCAGCCAAAGCCAGCAAACAAATAAAGACGTTTTGTTTTTTCCGGAGCCTCTTAGCGGCGATAGTCAAAACAAATATGTTTGCAAGAAATGACAGTGTACATAATGCGAAGGTCGGTATTGCGTACAAATAGAAAGGATCTGTAGTCGAAATTTCATAAATTCCATCTGTCATCGAGCTTTTATTGTGTACATCCGACTTATTAAATTCCATATTGATATCTTAATCTTCAAATGATTTTATTGTATGTGCTTCAAGACGAATAATCGGATTGGTACTGAGAATAGGGTCACTTGAACCATCAAAGCAATAGCGTTGCAAGAAATTGATTCTATATCGAGTCTAAATCGAGTGAATAATGAAGATTCTACTACAGTTAAAAAATGAGTTACTAATAAATATGAATTCAACTTATTTCCTTTATACTCTACAGTAGACCTAGAATTAAAAAGATATGTCGAGTATTAAACACCAGTTTCGATGAGTTGAGACGGATACTCCTCTTTTATTGCATACTGTCTTTGTCACACGAAACAATATGTAGCATATTGGTAGGAATCATTCTTGAAAGACGGCGTCACTATAGAGTTAGCACCTGCCAACTTTTTGATAGTACATCAAATATTAAATTGGCTGATAAAAATTTTCATATTAACTGTAATATTATATTAAAACACTAACATCAAACTGACAGTGCCTGTAAAATCTATGTATGGTATATTTCATAAACGTCACCATGATGTCATCATTTGATATCGAGTTTTAGAACGTGTTCAAGTTAATTGGTGTAAATCTAAATTAGGTTATGTTATAGCCTATGCTAAAATTCGGAATGGTAATTTTATAGCTTTATCATGCTGTTATGAAACACGTTGACGAACTCGTTCTTAAACTTCTCTTCTCCAAAGGGCGACACCATGTTACGCTGCTTCGGGAACAGGGAAATTTCGACTAGGGCTTACATGGTATAAGATGAACCAAAACCCGAGGTAATATTTTGTTTTTCTCGAGAAATATTGGGGTATTTCACAGTATTTGCTCAGTAAGGGTTAAATTTTCATTTTCAAATATTATTATAAATTTTGTCTAATTGTCGAAGTAGATATATCAAAGTTAGATGGAAAAAAACTTTTTTCATTTTTTATGGATATTTTTTGAGTTATTTTATATTAAATATTAAAATTTTATATTTTGCATCACGGACGGGACATTTAAAAATGCTAAATATTTCTTGAACAGTAAATCTGATACCAAAATTATGGTGCAGACACAGTTACCTTGTATTTACTTTATTACAAAATCATGTGTTTGGTTTAAATTTTTTATTATTAATTTCATACATACACATCAAAATTTATAATTGTCCCATCAACAACATTTGAGGTTCTTTTACATTCATTAAATAAATAATGCTATGAAAAACTAAAATATTATTCTATCAACAATACTTTTTTTTTTGATACTGCATTTGAGTAAGAAAGGTAGCATAGCAAGTAAAATGTTGCACTGATATCAGAGAATAATTTTGATTCATTTTCATATTGAAAGGTATGGTTTTTCTCTCATTGGACCAAAGTTTCCCGTCCGCAACGTCAGGAGTGTCCGTCCGTGACGGTATATAATTCATATTTTTTTCATAATATTACAGTTATGATTTCTTGGTAAACATGTAGGCATGTAAAAAAATCATCTGGTGATAGTATTAAACAAAAAATAATTTAATATCTTTTTCAGATGAGGAGAAATATTAGAATATGTAAACCTTTCTGAAAGTCATGTCCAAATTTTCTCCCGTATGTGACGCATACATTTCTTATCATAAAATTGTTTTAAATTCAATTTTTCCCCCAATAATTAACCTTATGCATACATGTAAACATTCAACACACTTTAAGTCTTATAGTCTATATAGTTACCGAGATATAATTGGTTATATTCTCAAAATGCCCCGTCAGTTACAAAAAAAAATACTGTGAATTACTCTATTCTAGTCTAGGACCTTTTTTATGTGCACAAAATTGCCTGGCAATTTAGTACTTGGCCTATCTTGAAATATTTAAATATAAAAATTGTATCAGGGCCTATTACAAGTTGTAAAATTTTGCAAGCATTCCTGCCACAGAGACAAGGCTTCTTCGAACCGGGAACTTAGTTGGTACGAACGTGGCCACGATGCTCTATACGAATCAAATAGCCGAGAGTTGAAGCGGGATCGCCACAACCTATAGCCATAAAAATCTATAACCTGTACATTTTTTGAGGCCAGTAGGGAGTTCCGCCGGTGTACTGGTCCATATATCCTGTTTTGTAGACAGGTGAGAACAGCTAGCATCCGGTTTACCAGGCAGCTCAGAGTCCAAATGACACTTACGGCTCGGTAGCTACTAGGCCTACTAGTTTTATTTTTGACTTCGGTTTAAAACACTATATAAATCCAAGTGCATAGCATTATAAAAACATGTACACATCTACAATAAATCAAAAGTAAGGAAGGGATACTTAATCACAACCCCCCCTTTTTTTTTTAATTAAAAGTAGATGAGCCGTTTTAGTCTGATAATTGGCCTACTCTGAAGTTGCTGCTGTATTAACATAAAGTAGTATAGCCTATATTATAAATGTTGCTGCGTAACATATTATACATAAATAATCAAATGGTGCTCGAATAAAAGAACAAAGATATCAACAAAAAGAGTCCTTACCAATCATGGAGGGAATGGAAACCCATGAGCTCTTGTTTGACATATGGTGAGTGTCATAGATCAGGGAAGGTATATATTGCAGACACAATCCAACCAAACATTTCCACAAACAACTCATATTGAAGAGAATAACTGGTACTGTTCTTTGTGGACCAGAATAATACTGTGTTGTGTGGTCTAAGAGAATAGTTGTGTGGAAACTGAGAAATATTGTGTACCCCACTCTTTATAGAGAATTATTGAAAATTAGATGT
>NW_022726345.1:0-736 GCF_011630105.1 Anneissia japonica
GTGAAGCCATCCTGCTACCAATCTCCATCTCTCAAAGTTTTTGTTTCCATGTTTGATGTTTATGAACTTTTTAAAAGTTCTTGTTAAGACATTTAGAGATAAGCATACAGTCAAGTTGAAGAAATTCAACCATATTCTGTAAATAAAATTAATGATTAATCATATTAAACATATTATAGCTAGGCCTAGCTAGAGAAACTTTCTAGGGAAATCATTAGGTTAGACCTATTGATAATACCTATATAGGCCTAGATGCCTAGATAGGCCTAGACATAGACATTACGTCCGCCAGATCAGATTTTTCAAATAATTACTTTATTCAAAGATGAATTAACGAGAGAAAATAACTCTGAAACGTCTTAACCAAGCCTAGTAGGCAGGCAGGCAGCACTTCCTCCGAATTCGATCCAACTCGGCCACAAGTCAACTCGGCCACAGTCAACTCGTTCACAGGTCAACTCGGCCACAAGTCAACTCGGCCACAAGTTAACTCGGCCACAAGTCAACTCGGCCACAAAAAGTTTGGCTACAGTCAACTCGGCCACAAGTCAACTCGGCCACAAGTCATCTCGGCCACAAATCAACTCGGCCACAAGTCAACTCGGCCACAAGTCATTTACTGGTACTACATTGTACTAATTGTTATTATTATTGCTGTTATTATTGTTGTCATTATTATTGTAGTTTCTATTACCGTTAGTTTTAATATTAATTATTAGTCTTAGCATTAACATTA
>NW_022726346.1:0-737 GCF_011630105.1 Anneissia japonica
AACCGCAATGCTTTTGTTTCCCTCACTTTTGTCGTTGTAATATTCGAAGGTACGATTCTTCAGTCAACCGAACGTTGGATTTTTGATTATTATTATTTCGTCCTTTATTATTCCTTCGCCCTCGATGACACCGTAAAATCGAACGTCCTGGCTGTTTCCTATCGTGAATCGATGAAATCCCTTCGCCAGAAAACCACGCATCACGAAGTAACCTTCAAAAATCTCGTCCCACCCGTGCATTCTATGGGCTATTTTTTTTAGCAATTTTTCTTTTCATCGACGTCTGCACCGGATGCATTCGACTGAACAATATATCTTATTCGGTAAAAATCGTCTTGTTACTGCCATCCCCTTGCAAAAATTCAGGTTTTTAGAGTTATATTATTCCAACATTCGTTCAAATTTTCACGGGCGCCGACGCAAAAGTCGCGAGCCCGTGGGCACAGGAGATCGCCGCAGCGAAGAACGAACAACTTCGTTCGCCCAGCTCCCAGGTCCTTGCTGTGGAAGACCAACTCGTCCCTTCTCGTAGCTCGTTCCTCTTCGATGGACGTCGTCACGACTGAGGAACAGCAATCCGGTTTTCCTTGCTCCGACGCTGAAACCGCCAGTCTGGTCGGCACTCCTTCGACGGCGAGTCGAACCTCCCGC
Source organism: Anneissia japonica (assembly GCF_011630105.1). Lineage (NCBI taxonomy): Eukaryota > Metazoa > Echinodermata > Crinoidea > Comatulida > Comatulidae > Anneissia > Anneissia japonica. Next base: position 652 of record NW_022726346.1, read on the forward strand.
AATCGATCGGAGGCGCCACGACCGCAGGCGGAGGCGAGGACGCCGAGGACGGTGTCGTTATCCGGTTTCGACGGGCACCTCTTTCG
>NW_022726347.1:0-761 GCF_011630105.1 Anneissia japonica
TAAATCAACAGTTGCAGATCCAGGAATTCGAAAGAGAGGTGAACCAGGGAGGGACTTTCACAGACAGAGGAACCACCCACCTCAGCCCCACCATGGTTGGGGCTGAGGTAAGAAAATTTATGATTAGGGCATCTTTAGATGGCAGGAAATTACACTCTCGCACTTCAATTTGAATATATTTTTCCTTTTTTTTCCTTAAAAAATGAAGGGGGGAGGGGGAGTGCCTTGAATCCACCTCTGCTCAAAACATTCTTTATCCAGAATAGTCATAATCACGAAAAATGGACATGAAAAACCAGATCACATCCTAAAAACAAACAGCAGTCACTAAGACGTACATCAGGAGCCGACTCGATGGAGTTTAATGTCATACCCAGGGAAGGGCACAGATCTGTTTTGAAAGGTGGAGGGGGAGGACATTTTGTAAGTCGACACCCAAATTTGAGGAAATAGTACCTCTAGATGGCCAGAAATGACACTTTTAGTAAAATTCATCATCATCACATCACCATTAGTCAAAATGAAGCGCCAAAAGAAATTCTCATGATCTTTTATCAGGGATTTTTGACAACCATAGAGATCTTATTAATGTGTGTGTATACAAAGCCTAAAAACATTGTCTTTGAGTATGTACTTTACATAGGCCTACTTCAAAAACGTGATTTAACAACCACCACAGCCCCACCATGGCTGGCGCTGAGGTGAGAAAATTTGAGGAAATAGTACCTCTCGAGATGGCCGGAAATGACACTTTTATATAA
>NW_022726348.1:0-613 GCF_011630105.1 Anneissia japonica
CTTCCTCAAGGACACAAGCGAAATGCACAGCGAGGGATTGAAACCCCGATCTAGAGGTTTGGAAACCAAACCGTTCCCGCTCCCTGTGCCAAACCACTTCTACGTCACCACTTCTATACATAGAGTATAGGATATAGACCCTTGGCGTTAATAGTACGGCATCAATAGACATACATGGAGTAAAACGTAAAACTAGTGTTGCATAGAGTTGAGTGCCTATAATTTTTATTGTACAACCCGAACTTTCCAGCTGACTATATTGCCTACCACGCCTGCACTTTTGAAAATGCATTCAGTGAAAAAATATTGGGTTAGTGGATGAAAGCAAAAGTTTAGGCATAAAAATTGGTAACAGCAAAATGAAAAAATATGGTTCATTTGATGAGTGCATGGCAAACAATCCAAAAAATGTGGGGTCATTGTGTGAGACCATGCATTTTTGATATTTGCTTAGAGTTAAATTCGAAAAATATATGGGGTCTTTGGGTGAGAGACAAAGGGGCAGGTCCAAGATAACGCGCATGTTACATATTGGAGAAATCAGAAATTTGAAATCTTGTAACTCCTGTATTAAACCTTGTCTTCTCCAACCCCGCAAAGAGAAATTGTTCAC
>NW_022726349.1:0-973 GCF_011630105.1 Anneissia japonica
ATGGGAGGTGGGGAAGGAGCTGACCAGCAATGGGTCTAACAGTTTTCGGTAGGGGTTTTCAGGAGCGGATCCCTGTTGCGGTTAAGATGAACTGGGAAAATTTGGAGCAGTTAAGCTGTTCAGAAATATATTAGACTTTAAAAAGGTACACAAATTTATTTTGTGGGTGGAGCAGATGTTACCACCTGCAGGTGTTGCTGCTCTTTTTCCTCCAGGCCAACAGATAAAATATATTAACATTTGAAATTACATTTTTGATGCATAATTATACTAATATATTCTTTATTACATGTATCATTGTATATTATATCTTGTATCTATTTTATACCTCCATGCTTGTATGTATGCCTATTCATTCTTTAGATCTTTTATGTGAGAAAACAGAGGTGGATTCCTGGAAAGTTATCGTTAAAAAAATTTATGTTCTCTCCTACTTTCCACTATTAATGAAAATTTTGCATCCTCAGGTAAAAAGCTTTATGTGAATCTCATAATTTGCTGCAAATATATATATATATATATATATTTATATTTATATATATATATTTGATGGATCTATAGATCCATCAAATGCAGTTTTAATTAATTATATTCAATCAACATTTTACTGCTAAAATAATAAATATAGCAATCAAGTAATTGTCCCACATGAAATATTAATGTAATTAACACTAATGCTCTCTACAGATGCCTTGTTATCATATATAAACAAAAGACTGGTAATAACAGTGAATATTGACAGAGGCGAGGAGTGGAATGGGTTGGAGTAATTTGAAATGGAAGGAAGGAGGGAGGGAGGCCTAAGTAGCTTCTCATTCACTTTATTTTCCCACTTTTTTTCATTTTTATGCTGTATGTTAATTATATTCGGTGTTATATACATATATATATATACATTCATAACATATATATATACATATATATATATATACACATATATATATATATACACACATATATATATATACATACA
>NW_022726350.1:0-718 GCF_011630105.1 Anneissia japonica
CATTAATATTTAAGGACTCTACAACTTGGAAGTTTGATTTTGAGGATGAGGTGAACATATGCATTCGATGCACTGCCCATCAACTGAATTAAATTTTATCCTATTCATTATCACTGTGCGCAACTAGAACCAAAATGGGTATAGTAGCGCACAACGATAAACTGCCGAGAAGCGATCGGATGGGAGCTGCGGTAAAACCGGATTAAAAAAAATTAATAATACAAGCTTAAATTGTCATATAATAGTGTAAATCGTGCAGCTAAAGGCATGTTTTGCATAATACATTAATATTTAAGGACTCTACAACTTGGAAGTTTGATTTTGAGGATGAGGTGAACATATGCATTCAATGCACTGCCCATCAACTGAATTTAATTTTATCCTATTCATTATCACTGTGCGCAAAACTAGAACCAAAATGGGTATAGTAGCGCACAACGATAAACTGCCGAGAAGCGATCGGATGGGAGCAACCGGATTTAAAAAAATTAATAATACAAGCTTGAATTGTCATATAATAGTGTAAATCGTGTAGCTAAAGGCATGTTTTGCATAATACATTAATATTTAAGGACTCTACAACTTAGAAGTTTGATTTTGAGGATGAGGTGAACTTATGCATTCGATACACTGCCCATCAACTGAATTTAATGTTATCCTATTCATTATCACTGTGCGCAACTAGAACCAAAATGGGTATAGTAGCGCACAACGATAA
>NW_022726351.1:0-629 GCF_011630105.1 Anneissia japonica
ATGTCGTTGCCAAGTTGTTGCTAACGAAAAAATGTGAATTATAAGGTAATACGCCCGCGCGCGATAGAGCTATTATACCTCTATGGGAACACATAGGTTTGTCGCGTCAAAGGGATCTGTTGCCGAGTGATCTCATTCTCAATAATACCTCCATGGCAAAACTAAAGTGGCGCAGTGCAAACTCACTTAGTTTAGTTTTATTAATTATGGAACGCCAAAAGGACAAACTACTACAGAATCGCGCCGACCGACGAACATAGTGAGTGCCCGGTTTTGCACTGCGTGCTGTCCTCGACGAAATGGGTAAACGTGGGTAAAGGCCAACTCAGACAGCGTCGGCCGACGCAGCCCGACCCGATTTATCGTCGGGGACAGTCTTAAGCCGTCATGAGAAATATTAAAGCCCCATTCCCGGCAAAATTTCACTAAAACTGACTTTTTTTAGAAAATATGCATTTGCATTACTCCAATTATTATAAATCATGGAAAAATATTGGCATAAATTTTAGTTTTACGCAAAAGAATAAAAAAAATGAGAAATACAGACTATTTCTCATAAAATATTATTACCATTTTCTCAACGAATTCATCGTTACTAGGCAAATTCAGAGGTTGTAGATCGCATCCAC
>NW_022726352.1:0-1098 GCF_011630105.1 Anneissia japonica
CGCGTTGAGACATCTCGCCGGCTCCTCAGCGGTCCTCAACGTGTCGGATGGAAAATCCTTGTTCACGAACCTGCTCTTGCTAAATTCTCTCGAAAAAGCTTGCCAGCATTTTAAGGTGAGATTCGACGAATCTCCGATGAAAAACGTCATCGAAAAAACAATTTTCGAAGATATGACCGACAGAACGACAGTTTGGTACTTCGATCGAAGCGCCAAGGAAGTGTTTCATAAAGTGGACATTCGACAATTGGCCGAGAAGAACGGAGGCAGTCTTCCCGGACACGCCTGCAAGAATCCTTACCGAAAAAAGGTTAGGGCAACTTCGGCGATAAAGCTGGGTAAAAAGTTGAAGTTCGCTCCCGAAGAGCCGACGTTAATGAAGCCGATATCGTCGCATGTGAAACGGAGGTCAGCTTGGATGCGCATGCTGGCAGACGGATCGGAACGCAGGCTGAGGGAGGAGTGCGGGAACGACGTAAATCGGTACCGACGAAACGTGGAATGGCGGATGGACGAGTTGATCGACGAAGTCCGGGAACGCGGTTACCACTTTGTTCTTAGGCGTGATGATGAACCAGATCCATTTCCTTGCGGTTGCAGTCGCTACGCTGCTTAGATGTTATGACGATAAGCACATAATGTATAAGAGACAGGATACTGAAGACGGTAGTGGACCAGCTAGTCGATCCCGATCCTTCTGTGTTTAATTTTGTTATTTTTATTTCTTGATGATGAGTTGCAAATGTATGTTAGCAAATATAAATAAAAAAATTCAAAGACACAAGATCAGTATAATTTCATGTCGATGGAGCATGTAGTCCATAACCACTTTAATATTAAGAATTCCACTTCCCATTTCAAATTTTAAATCAGACGGTCGTTCGATACGGATTTAGTGCATAGATATATTTATATACACGTGCGTCCGATCATTATCGACAAATTAACTTGTAATGTCCGCTCCATCGATGGCAGACTCAGACGATCGAGTGGCTGCCGAGCCATTCGGCGAAGAACAGAACGACGTATTCATCACCGTCGTGCTGAGATCGTGGCAACAAGGACTTATGGACGAGCTGTCAAGAAGACCGGACCCGC
>NW_022726353.1:0-1282 GCF_011630105.1 Anneissia japonica
ACAAACACTTGTCACTACTTCAAAGGCTAACTTGAACTGTTCAAACACTAGATAATAAAATGATTTCCCCGGGAATGCTACTATACCATCGATGGTAAACTGTCAAATAGAAACTTCAATTGTTATAGATGAATCTCGCCTCCGGGAAAGCTTATATTATCTCAATTATACTTCAGGTAAGTACCCTTGTATATAATTTTCAATTATAATTTGTTATCATTGTGGATGGATACATTAGAAAGTACCATTAGTTGAGTCATCGCAGACAATGCGATGCGGCCGCCCTGCGAACAAAGGGTTGCTCAGCATGCCACGCTAAGGCGGTAACAAAACGAGAAGGCGTCCACATGATGCAAATCTCGCACCGTGAAGACTCACTGCAAGAAGGGCAGTGAGAGCACAAATCCCAATGGTTGTCTATCTTGGGGCTAGGTTTTGGGCCCTGAAGCAAGTACATTCTACTTTAGACATGGTTGAACACACGTTGAATCCAAGTAGATAATATCCACCAAGAGATAAAAATCTGCATTTATTTTGTGGGGTAGATTATTATTATATTTGCATACAGCAATGGAAAATGTTTTTTCTGTAAATATACACAAAACAGTCTACATGGATAATTTCTAGCCTACTATAATTTGAATTGTGCATGACAGGAGCAGGAAATAGGAACGAATTAAAAACTGACGTCTATCAAGGTCGAAAAATTCTAAAATATGTTGATATTACTACAAATTATGTAGTATGTTAAAAAACGGAATTGCTCTACACTGAAAAAAATCCAACTAGTGACACTCTAATTCTCCAAATTTTTATATGCAGATAGAAAAATTTTATTCTAAAATTTCATTCATATAATCATTCATAATATTCATTAAATCTAGAACAAGATGGAGGTATATCTTCAGAGCCTCTACGCTCCTAACAGAGGGGCATGCATACTAAGATAAAAAAAAAAAGATGAAATGCAAGTCATGTTGCTGTCAACAGCTTCGGATTGAAATCAGGTTACTTGAAAGATGTTGAAGAAGCTTAATGAAGTAGAAGTAACCCGTCTTGCTGAGGAAATATCAGTGGCAGCTTTGACCTCTGGGTCATGCCTTTGCAACTCTTTAGAAAAATAAGCTATAGAGGAAGTGAGGTTAGATCTGAAAATTTAATATGCTAATATTTCAAGGCATACCATCAAAAGAATATTTTAATTATATACTATATAGAAATTACATTTATGTGCACACTCTAAAAAATGGATAGAATTCCCATTTAAGTAAACCTGGATTTT
>NW_022726354.1:0-811 GCF_011630105.1 Anneissia japonica
TTTCTTACTAATTAGTGAATAATGTTTTATTTGGCAAAATGTTTTCATTTAATTGTATTTGTCATTTGTAAGTTGAAATTTGTTCCATACACAAATATATTCAATTCAAATTCGCTTATAATAAATATTGATATTTTTTAGGACAAGATTTTACACATTTCTGCCAAATACTGTAGCCTTAACATTTGACATACTTAACAAATTATTTCCCAAATTTCATTTTTTCTTAGATATACAGTACTTACACATGTATATTTAGATTGTAAATTTTTATGATGCTAACTTCCTCAACTACGGAAGGTCATGGGCGTTTATGTGTGTAATAAAACACTGATTGCGACATTGTTTACAATGAAATGAAAGACCAAGGAAAAATAAGCTGCCTTGCTATTGTACTTGTAACATTTTACTTTTCATGTCCCACTTAATTATACCTTAATCTGATGATATTTTTCATTCATTATAGGAATTTAGTAGAACGATACAACCACTGTTTGTGAGCTATCTCGTCATGTACTTCACCATAGACTCAGATATAACAACCCAGGAAGCTTACGTATATGCCACTGTCATTGTGTTGTTTTTCATTGTTGCAGTAACAGCACATCATCCTTTTTTTTTCTACTCATCACTATTGGGCATGAGGATACGAGTTGCATGTAGTGGTCTTATTTACCGAAAGGTAAACGTTATTATGTAGACAAAACTGTGTATTTTTCTTGTTGAAATGGCATACTCAATAATCAAGAACTTTAGAAAGTCCTTGAATTTTATTAATCTGTGCAAATTTTACTCATAGACAGTCAAAAAG
>NW_022726355.1:0-948 GCF_011630105.1 Anneissia japonica
AATATGGCGGCGCCATCTGACATAATTTCTGATGATTGCATTACACTCCTTGATATTGTAAAAATTGGTAATGATCTTCAATTGGCAATGACGTGCTGTAGGTATGATATATTGGCTAAAATCAATTATTTTGGCGGCCATATTGGATTTCAAGATGGTGGCCATTAGGAGGCGTTATCTTTTGGGGTCTATTTTTTTTAATGATCTTTAGGTTTCATGCTTTCTTCCAGAAGTGCACGATTCTACCTGAAATTCAACTTTAGTCGCTCTACTATATTGAAATGCTAAAACGCATTATTACCTCAGTGTACAATACCTCCGTTTTTTTAATTTTATAAGCGTTTACTGTATTTGTTTATACTTACTAATGTAGAAAAATTAAAGTAGTTTCATATAAAATTTCAGCCCAGAAACCTAGACTCAGAAATACCGGGATGGTGTCCGGCGGGGGATAGTTTAACTATTAGTTAAGTGTTTCTTGTTTTTGCTTAATACAGCTTTTAACATGTTATTACCTCAATGCACAATACCTCAGTATAAGTTTTTAAGTATTTATTGTTTTCTAACAAATGCAGGACAAAATGGAAGTATTTCCATAAATTCTAGCCCCGAAACCTAGACTCAGAAATAGCGGGATGGTGTCCAGCGGGGAATAATTTAACTATTAGTTAAGTGTTTCTTGCTTGTGCTTTTTATCGTACTGCTACAAACACATTGTTACCGCAATGTACAATACCGCAGTTCAATTGTGTATGCAATATATTAAAATCATATAGATACTTGATTTACAATCAATCCATAATCCATATGGTGGACACATTTGTTGTAATAGTAGAAGAAGCAATGTAAAATTCAAAACTGGTACCACGTTATTGACTAACTATATAATGCTGTTACATCTGTAACCTAGAAGAGACTGCTGTCAAAAGTTAATACATTTTATAATGT
>NW_022726356.1:0-715 GCF_011630105.1 Anneissia japonica
TTGAATTTAAAAGCTACACAGTACATTGTAGACCTTTACTAGGTAACAAACATAACAATATATCACTGAACTGTTTTAGTATCTTGTTTATTTCATGTTTATTCTTTGTTTATTATGAACTCCTATAAGGGTACATAATAGTGAATTACAGAATTACAATTATCATAGGAATAATTATGAATAATGCAAACCTAAATAGCCGGGTAAGATTGTTTAACTTGAGCATTCGGTTTAGTAATTTTTCAAACAAATGATATATGACCGACCTGCGCATGTAACCTGGCGATTGTTTTCATCGAAGAATTCAGCGATGCATCCTCCGCAATAATTTGGTCTGCAAATGGCGGTTGGATGGTCTGAGCATGAAGCAGTATCACATGGATTGGACATGCAAGAACGTGCGCACTCAGGCTCTGTAAAATAATAAAAACAATAAGAAAAACTGAAACAATATAATAAATAACAAAACCAACAAAAATGATTTTCGTTGTACTCTACTTTTAATTTATTTATTTAATTTGGTTGGTGATGTTGTACCATAAGCCCACCACAAACAGAGCAAGAAGACTTCTGGGATGACATCCTGCTACACAAAGGCTAAAACAACAACGAATGCACTAATAAATACTTCTAAATAATAAATTCAAAAAACAAACATTAAGGTTATCGTACAGACACTACTTACGGAGTTCGCAATTCACTAATTGTTTGTTGG
>NW_022726357.1:0-683 GCF_011630105.1 Anneissia japonica
CCGTCTACTCGACGTCCGTCTTCTCGACTTCCGCGTACTTGAGGTCGATCGGCGGGTCGCGGACGTGCGTGTGTACTCGACATCCGTCCGTGTACTCGACGTCCGTGTACTCGAAGTCCGTGCGTATACTCCGCGTCCGTCTACTCGACGTCCGCGTACTCGAGGTCGGTTGGCGAGTCGCGAACAAAAATTATTTCCAGTTTCAGAAATTTTTTCAAAATAGAGATTCGTCTTGTTTGCCTTAGCGGCGTACGCGAACACGGTAATCAAGTCGAGGACACGTCGTTGTACTTGGCATTCGTCCGTCTATTCGACGTCCGCGTACTCGAGGTCGGTCGGAGGGTCGCGGACGCGAGTGTGTACTCGACATCGTGTACTCCAAGTCCGTCTACTCTACGTCTGCGTACTGGAGTTCGGTCGGTGGGACGAAGGGGCGAGTGTGTACTCGACATCCGTTCGTGTACTCTACGTCCTTCAACTCCACGTCCGTGTATTCGACGTCCGCGTACTCGAGGTCGGTCGGCGGGTCGCGGACGCGAGTGTGTACTCCAGCTTTCAGAAATTTTTCTAAGTCCAGATTATCGAAAATTTTTCTAAGTCCAGCTTTTTCGAAAATTTTTCTAAGTCCAGCTTTCAGAAATTTTTTCTAAGTCCAGATTTTCGAAAATTTTACAAGTCCAGCT
>NW_022726358.1:0-1345 GCF_011630105.1 Anneissia japonica
CTATAACTGATTAAAAATAGGCATGATTTTAAGCATATAATAATTTTGACGCACACATACGCGCACATTAATGTGCAAACAAATAATTAAGGTACATGACATTCAACCTTGACCTGAAGTTTATGCCCACTGTGTATGATTCAGAAATGATGAATGGTTAAGATACTCTTGATCGATCATCTCCCAAATTTGAGTATGTTATAGCTGAGACAATTCTCTTTCATAATTGTGACATCATCATGGTGAAAATGAATGTATTTTCTCACCTCCCTCATCTTTTTTTTCCTCAAAGCTTTGACGATTCCCATAACCAATTGGCATTTTTAAATCATATTCACTGGGTATAAAATTCAGGCATAAGCATGCGTCAAATTTTTTAAATGCTCAAAATCATACCTATTTTTAATCAGTTATAGCTCCTGGGGATTAAAGGTGACCCCTTATTACATATTCTGAAAAACGTATCTCGCTTATCCTTCATCGACCGACTCCCACATTTGAGTATGTTAAAGCTAAGGCAGATCTCTTTCAGATGTGTACCATTCATTTATCATTTTTGTGATGTCATCATGGACAAAATGATTTCTTGGACCCCCTCACCTTTCTCCAAATATGTAAATTTACACGACAGACTATTTTTCAACGCTATCAGACTGATATAAAGTTCATATGATAGGAAAATTACAGACCAACAGGCATTTTTAAAAGACACTTGACAAGGTTCAATTTCGTGTGCCATTACCTCCGTGAGCACGTCATGACGATATTGAAAATTCTCAATATATAATTTAAAGCACGTTTCAGGTCATTTTCAGCATTCCAAAATTTTCCATAATTTACGCATAGCACGTACTGAGCTAGAAGTTATGTTTTGTCCTGAGACTGTATTTACAATTTTAAATTCTTTTTCAATCATTTTATAACCATTAACTATGCCATACGCGCATATCGAATATACGAATACGCGTATATCGAATATACGAATACGCGTGTGCGTCTTTGTCGACATACAGTGAAAGTATGCCAAAATCATGCCTATCTTTCATCAGTTTTACCTCCTTAGCATGCATGGTGACCCCTAATTTATTACGTATTCTGAAAGCAGATGAGTTGCAGACATGATTTTAACATCCCAGTGGCCTCGTATTAGTACATTTGTTTGGGTCAAGGTCATCTTGTTATTAATGCTAGCTGGCTGGCACTACTGTCTGATGTTCTAGAAAATGTGTCTGCTGCCCTCTCTAGTTGGATTTTCCATATTTCTAATAACAATGCTGTCAGATGTTCCAGAAAAGGTGCCTGCTGCCCTCTCTAGTAAAATGCTCAAAATTACTCTTTAAAAATA
>NW_022726359.1:0-1985 GCF_011630105.1 Anneissia japonica
ATTATACCTCTATGGTTTTAACACTGTCGTCTTGTGGGACCTTAGCAACAATATCCAAGGGGTGGGGCTTAGCGGAAAGGTCCATTATTATACACAGGAACGCACATCACGTTAGACACGGAACGCGCATCGCGTATGACACAAAATGGCTTCTAAATTCTCAATGTCGCAACCATTAGAGTGCTGACAAGATGGCGCAGCAATGCAGAGTTATGTATGTGTACCATCCATAGAGCTATTATTATATCTCTATGGTACCATCCAAGATGGCCGTCGTAGTAAAGCGCCACCTTCAGGCTTCCATATTATTACATCAATAAGGCCTCTGACTGACTATTATTTCATTAATGATAATGAGTAATGGTAATAACAAATTATTAAACTATTGTAGCCAAAATGAGGCCAAGTGGAGCATCTTATTCAAAAATAAAGTACCAAGGAATGAAAATTAAAATCGTGTACATTACACCCAAACATCCAACGCTCGAGTTGCAACATACGGGTAACTAACTGTACTGAACTTTCTGAATAAACTGAGGGCGCAATTGCAAACGATGGTGCTTAGCGAAATTTGATTGGCGCTTACTACGACGGCCATCTTGGATGGTACACATACATAACTCTGCAATGCTGCGCCATCTTGTCAGCACTCTAGTTGTTTAATAGCTCTATGTTTTCGCCATAGAGATAATTTATAATAAGAATGGTTAATAGCTCTATGCTTTCTGCTGCCAAATCGACGTTTTTATTTGTTACGCGTAAATCGCGGAGAACGCTATCTTGTGTTAATAAGATCTTTGCTTTTCTGTGCCAAATCGACGCTTCTATTTGTTACATGTAAATCGCGGAGAACGCCATCTTGTGTTTATAAGATCTTTGGTGAATGCAAGTAAAAATGTTTCAGTATCATTTTAAATATTTGATTAATTAGTCAGTCTCATTTTGCCCGACAGGAATGACCAATTTATTATAAAGAAAGACAACTACGCAAGTTTTTAACCTTTCAAATTTCCACATTATCGATTCCAACGGTAATCTGCACCATGTTAACCAACTAAAGGTATAATTTCTGGATATAACATTAGCAAACCTGGGTTTTTACCTCCTCATTTGGGCCTTGTCAAACATCGTGCGTATTCGTTGCTGTTTTAGGATTGGTTTCTTTAATCGACCCTTCGGAAAGATTCTAGACTTATACAGTAAAGCCGGACACTCACTGCGTCGTACGATGGTGTACGACCGTCGCACAACGAATCTAACTCCGCTCTCTGTGAGCGATAAACGACGCGCGACGCCGTATGCTTATTTTCAGTGGCAGTCTGAACTGATCGTCATTAAAAACGATCCGTTGCAAGCGCGTCGTCGCGTTGCGTTCTTTATAGAATCGCGTCGGCCGACGACCGTCGTGCGCAGTGAGGCCGGCTTAACTGTACAATATTGTATGATGTGTTATGAGGGTAATTTTAGAAAACGAATTTGAATATTATATCTCTGTTGATTGCCAAGAAAGTAGGAATAATAATAATAATAATAATAATAATAATAATAATAATAATAATAATAAAAATTACGTTTTTAACACGGCTATTCAAAATCATAGTAGGATGATTAATCTGTATATTATGAGAATGTTAGTGTAAATGTTATAATACAGATAACCTTTATTTAAAGCTAGAATAATAACAAATTTGATCATCGCAATTGCTTAGTTATATTTGCAAACTAATTTTTAAATGGAAATTTAAGATTAACTTAAAGCCCCATTCCCGGCAAAATTTCAATTTTAAAAAAAAAATCTAATTTTTGTATAATGTTATAAAGATTTATAAATATAATACGGAATTGCTAGTTTAACTGAATTTAGACATTCCTAAGAATGAAAAAAATGTAAAATAAGACTGAAATTTGATTTTTTTTGTGTTGATTTTGCGACAGGTCGTGAGAAGAAATATCGTAGGCGCCGAAAACATTAGCCTATCCAACGC
>NW_022726360.1:0-1343 GCF_011630105.1 Anneissia japonica
ATGTTTAAGAATAGTAACAAGTCAATTTGTGAAGGTAAAACAACAGTCATAGCTATATTGTACTACCCAGTATGATATTCCTATAGAGTACATTTATTCATCACGTCATTTAATGGCCTAGCAGATTAGTAATTAAAATAAGAATCACGGTTTGATTACAAAGTAATGGTGAAGTATACAGTGTTGTTGTATTATAGTAGAATAGTGCACTTTGAGTAATACCATCATTATCGTTGAGCCACTGCACATTGTATTCTGCGCCCTATTTAAATTCATGTTCATTGATTGATTAATTGATTATTATTAGCTTATTTTATTCTATGTTTAAGAATAGTAACAAGTCAATTTGTGAAGGTAAAACAACAGTCATAGCTATATTGTACTACCCAGTATGATATTCCTATAGAGTACATTTATTCATCACGTCATTTAATGGCCTAGCAGATTAATAATTAAAATAAGAAGCACGGTTTGATTACAAAGTAATGGTTTATTATACAGTGTCGTTGTATTACTCCGTGGTAGGTATGTTTTATTAGTTATGCTATTCTGAACGACCACAAAACTGAGTGTCGTATGGCTTCAACCACATGCGGCGTAGGCCTACATACATAAGGCCTACACATGATTCTGTGACGTTTTCGCCGTTTCGCTCCGGGTTAGGGAAGAGTAGTATTAAACGAGTAGATAATTAGATACACTGTACAATAATATCGAGTTTAATTTTATGTTTAAGCCCAGTCTGATTGGTACAGTTTCTACAGAACTACTTTTAGTAGAATAATATTGCACTGTATAGACATATAATAGCGGTTATACATTATTTTAACACAAGTATAATAATTGTCTTAAGTGAACTTTAGTGATTCAATATCGTGTCAAAGCATTATCATGCTAATAATAACTCTATACGGTCCTGTATCAACGTCATCGTAATACAGTGCCTTAATGTTACCATTTTACATTTCAACTATATTGTATTTTATTTAGATATTGTGAAATAGATATTACTTAGGCATTACTTATTATAAGCCTTCTGGTTTATGTATAACGAAACACTCGAATCATATAATACATACTGTACTGCACTCTATTTAAGAATCTTGCGCACCTTTACTTATTTATATATTTATTGTTTTTAACAATCTTAGCTGTATCAATTTCTCTTGGAGTGAACTGTCATTAATTTATATTAAACAAGAAACAAGTTACTTATATGCACTCGAGATAAGTGTACGGTTTATCTTATTATTATTATTATTATTATTATTATTATTATTATTATTATTATTATTATTATTATTATTATTATTATTAATATTAATATTATTATTATTATTATT
>NW_022726361.1:0-553 GCF_011630105.1 Anneissia japonica
TTTTATCAATTTGAAATGTTGAAAGGTTATCGAGAGGATATTGTGGGAGATGGAGATAGACAGAAATAAAATTATGTACCTTAAATACAAAGTTAAAATAATCATTAAAAACCTTAGCTTTCTCCCCTGGTGTAGATGCAAATATGTCCCCATGGCGAATAATATTCGATTTATCTCTATTTTTATAACACGGTTTAATCCAGCTCTAAAATCGCTTGGGGTTTGCTCTCATGTCATTTGATAATTTATTCACATAAGAATAATATTTTTTCATGGAGGTATCTTTAAATACCTTGCGGGCCGCCTAAAAATCATCAATATTTTTTGGAGTTGGATTTTTCTTTCTTTTCCTAAACTCGCCGAGTTGAGCACTTAGTGCAAATTTTTGACTTTCCGCCATATTTCGAGTACTTTTCCGAAAAACCTCAAACTTTCGATGGAATAGTGTTTGTTTCAGGCTATCTCACTTTGCCTAACAAAAAAAAAAATTTTTGACTCAACTTTTTAACATTATCACTTTTTGCACAAAAGTGCTTATCTCGCCGAGTTGAGC
>NW_022726362.1:0-575 GCF_011630105.1 Anneissia japonica
TTTCTTAAACATATTTGAAAATGTCTGATGGTTCTCGGTGAACCAGATGACACAGTAAATACTAAACTCCGCCTCCTCTTCATCTGTGTTCTGATATCAACAAAATAGAAAGAAAAGAGTTTAACAAGTCATCTATTAGGTGTTCCAGATACTCTTTACAATTTATTATTATAATTAATATTAAGACAAAGGAAGTTTCTTCTTGCTCAAAAAATGAAAAAAAATGTTAATAATAATAATAATAATGGATGGATTTATATAGCGCAAATAAACGAGGTTTATAACTATTGTTATAATTTTAAATGCGCCCAGAAATTTTCATATTGCTTTTGATTTTATGTTGGTACAACACCTACAATTGACTTGATATTAAAATACATTATAAATAAACAAATTAAATAAATGCATTTCAAAGAAAAAAATAATAATAATAATAAAAAAAACTGAATGTAATAAAAAAATTCAGTGTAATCTCCTATTCTAGTTATTTCCTCACCTCTTGTTCTGTTGTACTCTGCAGTACTCTGCTTGTTGTATGATCCTCTTAAAGACTATCAGACCCTATACAAAATAGG
>NW_022726363.1:0-514 GCF_011630105.1 Anneissia japonica
AAAAAAGAATAACAAAATAAAACACATTATAATAATTATTATTAAATATTAAAAGAACAAAAATTCTAATAAAATTGAATATTAAGCTCCGTCCAGATTATCAAATTTTCGCTGACAAAAAAAAACAACTTTTATATGCCCATAGTCATGATGTGCCTATATATGGTCATGATGTGATGTCATCAGGACCATATTTAGGCCTGTCACATGCTTATATCAAATAAAATTTAAAAGTCTGGTCAGGTCTTAAGAAGGAAACCTTACTATTTCCATGTTGCGTTTTCAAATTAGACTGTCTAACATGTGTTTGCTGCCCTCTTTCGGTAATACGATGCGATTGCTCGTTGGTTCCACCAATATCCTCGCTAATTCTCTGCCAAATTGTTTTAATATCACTGTGAGGATACAGTTCTTGTAAGAACTCATCTGGCGTTTGCAGTCTTCCATCATTTTCAGATATCTACAGAAATATGTATAAGGCCTATTTATTTTTATTCAGAATAATAATCCATGT
>NW_022726364.1:0-1146 GCF_011630105.1 Anneissia japonica
AATTTAATAATTTAATTTGGTGTTAAATATGTGTTTCATACATAATGAAAAACATACATGATGGAACCAGTAGTTCAAACAGATTGTTTACCACCTCCCGATGCTACAATGTAGCTTGCACCAATAGAAATCCTGATAATTTCACTTATAAATGCTTGCTTAATTCTGAAATTGTTGTAGTTAACGTTTATAGATTTAAAAAAAAAGAATCCAAACCCCCTGTAACCCCATCCCGTCCCTTTTTCATCCACACCCTGACAAAACACTCTCTCCATCAAAGCTTGAAGAATAAAACACTTCTTATGTCTACTAAAATCATTAGAACAACGGGGATGCCATAATAATTACATAGATGCTTTAGCTTTATAGGGTATAACCAATTTTCCCCGGGGTATCACTAATTAACCCCCTAGGGTATCGACTTAAAATTAGAAGATCTCTGTTCCCCAACCTATTTCCAGCAAAACGTAGAAAATTTCATCGCAATAGCTCAATGGGAACTGTGTAGTT
Organism: Anneissia japonica; assembly: GCF_011630105.1. NCBI lineage: Eukaryota > Metazoa > Echinodermata > Crinoidea > Comatulida > Comatulidae > Anneissia > Anneissia japonica. The sequence goes on from NW_022726364.1 coordinate 511, forward strand.
GCGAAGGAGTTTCTTTGACTACTGCTAGGATTTTTCTTCAATTTCTTCAGTCATTCAAAATCGTCTACAAAATAGTTGAACAAACTTTATAGTGTATACATAAATGAAGGAAATAGCCTTGAATTTATTCAAATAATACTAAACTGTTTTATGACTTGTTGAAAAGGATTTGGACAACAATCCTCTTACCGTCTGGCAGTGAAGCGGATCAGAAATTATACAGATTGCGGTTGAGTACATGTTAGGAAACTAGTCGTGGTTATTGAATCTTCAAAAAAATTGACGCCAACAGAACGATCATCTTCACTATTTTAAGCGATGTCAAAGTAAAACGTATTGATGAAGTATATTCACACAACGTCAATCAAATCGTGTACAAAATAGTCAAACAACTTTAAAGCATCAAACAATAACGTGCGTGTCGACATTACAATTGCTTTAGAAATATATTTTCAAAAGAAATTTTCTAGAGCATAGCACCATGGTACGGACTATCTTTATTGAATGAAGAAAATAACCTTGAAGTTATTCAAAAATACGAAGCGTTTCACATCTTGTTTAAAAAAAATGATCTTCTTGCTGTGAGGCAATTCATGATGTATGTCAAAATATTAAAATAATATAAATGATATATAC
>NW_022726365.1:0-896 GCF_011630105.1 Anneissia japonica
ACATTCTCCAGATCACTAGCCTGGCATCATGCCTTTAGACCACCGAGCTTGCACCTGATGGCCAGGGTTGAATTCGAGCCAAATAAGGGTGTACGGTAAGAATGGCCCCGGAAAAAATGGCCTCGGAAAAAATGGCCCCGGAAATAATGGCCCCGGAAAAAATGGCCCCGGTAAAAATGGCCCCATATGACAGGTAGGTAAAAATGGCCCCAATAATCAAATTCTGAATTAAAACTGATTTTCTTGAGTCATTATAGGCATTTTTTTTATCTTAACTAATTTAGTTTTTAAAAGGAATCTCCCCAATAATCAAATTCTGTAACACACAATTGATCCACATGCTTTAACTACTGTTTATTTGCATTGTTTATAACATGTAAAGTTAATTCATTTGATATTTAACAAAAGTGAAGTTTGTGGTTATCTATGAGTTGCATATTTTGGTAAAGTACTGTATACTGTATGTCATTCCTCTACTTTGTTAGTGAAATAACGTTTTTAAAACTTTTATTTCTACTATCAAAGAATGTTATTCAATGGCCATTGTTTTTAAATTATCTCTCAGAACATTATTTGCATCTGCTGTAATTGTTAAAAAACAAATGCTTTTAAAGAAATAAAAAAAATCACATATTGATCTCAGTTCAAAGGAAAAAATAAAACTTATTTCTAAATTTACAATTTTCACCTATAAACCTCTTAATTTCACAAAAGAGTGGGTTCTTTTTCAAACAAATACATCCTGCCTAATATATGTGTGTTTAGATTAGATCTTTTGCTTTAACTTTGGAAACTGAGATCATTTTAGATACTATTTCTGTATAAAATAATTTTTTTTTTCATATTACTGTAAACCTAATAGGTTTTGATAAATTTACTCTGCACTACGGAATTTC
>NW_022726366.1:0-597 GCF_011630105.1 Anneissia japonica
TAGATGGGGTTTGCAGTGTGTTTAGAGGTTTGTGGTGTATTTGCAAGTATTTTTTCATAAAAAAAAAATCAAAATTTTAACCAAAAAATAGTTATGAATGTATTTAATTTTCTTATTTATATACCAAGTCAGTCAATCACAATTGAATTGTTTGATTTTCTACAGTGTGTTTTGGGAGGTTTGTGGGATTTAGCATTACCACTTAATCCTACCATAATCACCCTACCCTCACAATCACACGCCATTTTAATTCTTAGCATAATTGCCATACATAACTATATATAATTCTAAGCCAGTAGTAGGCACTTGGATTTAGTTAGTGATGAGTAAAAACCAAGTATGCAACTTAATTAGTTGCTTAAATAATTAATGCATTCCTAATTATTCAGTTTACTAAAAGCAATACTTCTTTGAATAAACTCTAAGCAGACAATTTATTGCTACTGTAAGTTTGCGAGAAAGTAAGCCTCTCCCTTTTCCCATACATGAACTTGTGATTCAAACACACAATTGATCCACATGCTTTAACTACCGTTTATTTGCATTGTTTATAACATGTAAAGTTAATTCATTTGATATTTAACAAAAGTGAAGTTT
>NW_022726367.1:0-540 GCF_011630105.1 Anneissia japonica
CTAAAAAAACCTTAAAAAATGCGCGCCAAGCGCGCAAAACATTTTTGTGTTTTTAATTCCAATTTTGTCAGAATTGATGAAAACTATCTAAAATGTGCAATTTATAGAGGAAATTGTCCTACCGTAACAAGAAATGTGCGCAAAGAATTTGAGAATTTTAGGCACTTTCTGAGGATGCATATGTCAAGGATTGGAGAAAGATTTCCAAAGATGGATATTTTCCCCTTGTCCCCCGGTGTTTTTAATTCTAATTTCGTTGGAATTGATCAAAACTCCCTAAAATGTGCAATTTTTAGAGGAAATTGAGCCATGTTAACAAGAAATGCGCGCGAAATTTGAGGTTTTTAGGCACTTTCAGGGGATGAAAGGGCATTTATAAAGTGGGGGGTGGGGAAGATTTTTCAAAGATAAATATTTTCTCCTTGTTCCCCAGTGGTTACGCCATCGGGCAGCATAGATCAAAGGAGTTATGACAGTTTTTGAAGTGGAGAAGGGGTTGCACGGGTGTTGTGAGTCTGGTCTTTATGATATCTTCCTTTT
>NW_022726368.1:0-649 GCF_011630105.1 Anneissia japonica
CACATGTCATAGAGGGCGGTAAACAGAATATTGTAAAGATGAGGTGTGGTATTATTGCCTAACACTATCCTACATTTATGTTATGCATACAGTACAGTGGCTGTAAGTTTGCGAGCTAGATGCTCGCGCGTGTAGTAGAGTGGCGTCGTTGTTGGCGGCAACGCGTATGTTACGCGATTTGTTTACGATTTATACTATAAAGTGCTATGTTATGTTATTGGGTATACTGTTTATAATAATATACTCTAGGCTTAGGTGTACTGTAATTCGAAATGAATACGATGTGATTATCTACGAAATATTATTAATTAGTTTTATTATTTGAGCTGATTATATTTGATTCATTGTTATTGATTATTTCAGTGAACGACTTCATGATTAAAAACTACAAAAACCAAGTTGTTACGAATTGTGAGTCTGTTCGAACGTGTACAACCCCTGTAGTCACGCGAGGCGAGGCTACATAAGTTCACAACTGAGTTCACCTCTTATACGGATACTGTTTGGGTGAAATCTGCAAGGATGGAGGACAATGATCAACGTGTGAGAGAGTGGGTGAACGCAGCGGCAAAGGAGCTACAAATGACTCCTACTAGTGACCTAGAAGGTGATGATAGGCCTACATCAAGGCAGTCAACGAACTCTGAGC
>NW_022726369.1:0-641 GCF_011630105.1 Anneissia japonica
AGGCCACACACGTGGGTTTGAAACTAAATATAAGCATTTTCATCGTTTATTACAATCATAGGCCTATTCTTTCACTATCATAACACATTGAGGCCCTTCTTTTAGGTAAAACGATATATCTTAATTTTTCTTTCTCAAGTTGGGGACTATTAAGTGTTTAAATAACTTGGAAGGCAAAGGAGGGCAAGCACAAGCTTTAACCCTAACAAATGCGCGCGAAAATTTTTGTATTTTTAATTCTAATTTCGTCGGAATTGATCAAAACTCCCTAAATGTGCAATTTTTAGAGGAAATTGGCCTACCTCAACAAGAAATGCTCTTATGTTATATATGGCCACACTCGTTTTTTTAAACTGAATATAAGCATTTTCCTTATGGCTTTACTTATTACAAACATATTCTTTCAACATCATTACACATTGAGGCCCCTCTTTTAGGTAAAACGATCTACCTTAAATTTTCTTTCTTGAGTTTGGGTCTATGTGTTATAACTTAGAAGACAAAGGAGAGCAAGCACAAGCTTTAACACTACAAAATGCGCGCGAAGCGCGCGAAAAAATTTTGTTTTTTTAATTTTAATTTCGTCGGAATTGATCAAAACTCCCTAAAATGTGCAATTTTTAGAGGAAATTGGCCTACCT
>NW_022726370.1:0-1000 GCF_011630105.1 Anneissia japonica
TGAAAAATACATTTTCAGCATGCCCTTCATCAAGTAAAAAAGATGAAACAATTTGCTCGAAACCATTTTGAAGAAATCGAAAGTTAAATTATAGGCCTACAATTTGCAAGTCGGTATACTGTCAAGGCTGAATGAGGTAAGAATGGCCCCGGAAAAAATGGCCCCAGAAAAAATGGCCCCGGAAAAAATGGCCCTGGAAAAATGGCCCCGGTAAAAATGGCCTCATAAGACAGGTAGGTAAAAATGGCCCCAATGAAAAATTCGGTAATAGAAATGATATATTTTTTTTAATCTTCAAATATTTAAATACTGTATAAGCAAGAATTGAATCAACAAATAAAAAATGGCCCTCAATTATAAAATTCAATAAAAAAAAATTAATAATAAATATATAAATAAATAAATGCTGTAAAATACCCTGTAGTGAAAATTTAATTAATAAATCAACATAAAGAATATACATATTTGAGAACTAAAATAAATTAGTTTTTAGCTCCTATGAGTAGCTCTGGGAGTAGGTCTAAGTATTTTTTAAATTATTAATAATATTAGATATTATTACTATATTTGCAGTCAATTATTAATATTATTATTATTATTATTATTAATGGCTCTGATGGGAGGCTCTAAAACATTGATTCGGCACCAGTTTTGAATGACGAACTTGCAGGGAATGTTATAAACCATTTTCGTGAAATTTGAAATAAAAATTTCCAATAACGTGGCGACTACCAACTATGGGGACTTTCAGAGGCCTAGCATTTCGCAGTACGTATTACCATGTCATTGATAACATCTACAATAAATCTAAATTGAAAACGAGCACAAACATTTTAGAACGGAAAAAAACACGAAATGTTTATATTGAAAACAAGTCCAAGTATTAAATATCTATTTTTTTAAAGAATTGGAACCTTCTGGATGGCCAGAAATGACACTCTCAAGACTGTGACAGGCATGTCACATTTTTATTTTTTTTATTCCGACGACCTGTCAAATG
>NW_022726371.1:0-926 GCF_011630105.1 Anneissia japonica
TCAAATAGAAGACCTACGTAAAAAAATACAATACACAGGGGTGGATTTAGAGGGACACCTCACTCCGAGGTTATTTTTAGGGGCATTCCTTCGGACCCCATAGGGTAGGCCTAGTGTTAACTCGATCAGCCCCACTTCCTCCCTACGTTTGGACATCTCTAGATCCGCCCTGATACAGTCCGCCCTCCACGAGAACACTTTAAGGGCCTTGACCTCATCCCCCTCCCATACCCACCCCTGGCTCGGGCCTTTGGCACTCATATAACGCTGCGCACTATGCTCTCCCCCCCCCCAGTCGGACATCTTAGCCCCCATAAATTATATCATAGAGCCGCCACTAGGCCTATCTTGTTTACAATGTGTGTTTTTAGGTATTAAGTTTGTTAATGTCTATTGCTTTCAATTCATTTAAGAAGTCAGTGATTTTTGTTTTTATTGCGAATATTTTTTGATTGGTAAGAGCAATATTAAAAAAACTCAAGGAGGAATTTTTTTAAATGTTTAAACTTCGTAATACAAGAATAAAATGCATGGCTGATTTTTACCTATGGTAAGCCTATACCTACAATTAAGACCGTTTCTTAATTATATAAATACACTTATATAAGAACCAGTAAAATTATTCCCAGGCTCAAGTGTTCTAGGCCTATTTTTTTTTCTTACCAATGTTAGGTTAACATTTTTCTATGTTCTTACTTTAAACTTTTTTCAAAGATAGAAAAATATTGTACAGTAGTATATTATACTGTACTGTATATAGAGGTTATTACATAGACACCTACGCTACTGCAAAGGTACAGATAAGACCAAAAGAATGTTTTGTTGGTTTTCTAATTAATCTAAATAAAAACAGCATTTGATATTTTACATCAGCCTAAATTTTTTCGTATTTTTTTTTTTTGTTTTTTTTTTGTTTTTTTTTTCAT
>NW_022726372.1:0-709 GCF_011630105.1 Anneissia japonica
GGGTCGACAATAACAATAATAAGACCTGCTAATTATGTTAAAGAACTCTCTGATTTATTCTAAAAACTCCAACTATGAAAACAACCACGATGTTACATTGATAGTCGCCATGTCTGATCTCCCTGACCTCTATATCTCATAACTATAGATGGCGCTATACTATATTTGAGATACTACATACTTCTCCCTTTGTTTAATCAAAAGATCCCTAAACATCTTTAAAACAAATTAAATTTTAAACAACATAAACTTTAAACATTTAACTCTTAACTCCTGATTCAAACAAATCTTTAAGACTCTTTTAAGACTTCTCAATAGTCTCTACACAAAATTATTAAAACGACTCGTTCATTGATAACATCCAAGTCACCTTCATTTATCACATCATTTAAACTACGTTCATTAATCACATCAGTTGAATCATGTTCATTAATTACATCATCCAAATCACATTCATTAATTACATCAAAACTCTTTTTCGGAATATGTCTTAAGTGTTTCACATTGCTTTGAATAATTTTACCATTTTCTGAATTAACCAATTCAAATGCATTATCTCCTACTTGTTTCAAAATAACATAGTGTGTTCTAAAGTAGGTTGGATCAAGTTTAATTTGTTAATACAGTTTGCAAAAAACACTAACGCCCCTCTCCCACCTAGGTTTATTTCACCTAAGAGTCGTACGATTTCTACGAGTTAAAACTCGTG
>NW_022726373.1:0-732 GCF_011630105.1 Anneissia japonica
CCTCAATGTGAGAATGGCCCCAAATGTTTATACTTTTAAAAAACCATTAACAAATAATTGAAAGTTTCTTGCATAGGATGATATATATATTTTTGGTTTCTTTTTATTTCTGCTATGCTTTTTTTTTGTCTTGTAATTGTTTTTGTAATTTAAATTTTGTTAATATTTACTTTAAAAACGGCCTTGTGACAACACAAAATCCACCCAACCTCATATTGCCTGAAAATAAAACATACATCATGCATAGGAACATTGACGCTCGCAGGGTTCTGGTTAACTACTTGTCCATGATTTATGGGGGTCCACTGGGGGAGGGGCACGAGTAATTTTTGGAGGGGCATGCATCCCCTGTTCATCCCCCCAAGAAAGGCCACTTACTGTATATAGTGTCCATATATTAAAGTTTATAGTGTTTATAGTTTGAAAGCTGAGTCTACAGACCCTACACACCATGACCTATATTAGGCCTACACTGATGTTAGGTTGAGTTTGACCTGATTCTGCTGTTATTTTCAATCATTTTTTTTTTACGTTTATTTTCAGAAATAACTCCACTTATCAAAGAACTTAAAAAAATGATTACAATGAGGTTACGCTCCAAATATCAAAACTTTTACATAGTTTTATTTATGGTAATTCTATTTGGCGTAATAGTAACCGGATTTTTCCAGTTCTGGCCACACACGGTAGAGACTAATCAAGATCGTCGCAACTTATTCACGCTTCCTGACC
>NW_022726374.1:0-1088 GCF_011630105.1 Anneissia japonica
GCCCGCGAAAATAAATTAAAAACCCTATGTGTGCGGCCTGCCAAGCAACATTGGCTAGAAAACATATTATTGTTTACGGCCAGATGCCGATTATGTCAAAAAAGTAACATTAAACTGAGAATAAATTGGTGTAAAAGCAGTGCTTTGAAGATTTTGGAAACTCAATGGAAACATCAAAGTTTGGGTGCATCTGCATGCAGTTTGAGTGATTTAGCACTGTTTAGCACTGTTTCTGTCATTATTTGATTAGTTATACCACAATGCTACGCAGCAACATTGATTCTATGTTACTTCATTATAATACAGGTATGACTTCTAGAGTATTCTTTGGCAAACAGTATAGCAACAAACAGGAAAGGACAATAAGGAAATTTTGTTTATTTGACAGGATATTTCCGATACGATACTCCCATCACTCGCATTTATTCGAGCTCTGTTTTCACCATTATTTAATTATATAAACAGAGTGCTACACACACAAATTAATTATATACATACACATATATATATATTATATAATTATGCATATTTGAAAATGATATCTAGTTTATTCGATATTATTGCCTTCATACCATTACTTGAATGTGATATTTAATTCATGTCTACATAATTTCATTTATGCTAAAGTTATCTATATACTTTTCTTAATTTTTCTTGATTTTTCTGGTATTTCTTTTCACTTTCTCCATTATATTCATTTTCTATTCTTTTTATTTCTTTTCCTTTCCAGCTTTTCTTTAATTTTCTGTTTCTTTTCCTTTTAATATTTACATATGTGTTTATATACCATTTGAAAATGATAATTAGCCATCTCATAGGCATGAGGTCTATTCGATATTAGTGTCTTCACACCATTAATTTTAATATTTGATTTATTTTTACATAATTTCATTTATGCTAAATCTAGCTTTAATATAAATGATCTTTAATATCTGCATCTATCTCTCTCCCCAGGGACGATTTGAAGACTGAGTAGACTCAAAATCGATTAGGTTTTAGGTTTTAATTCAAAGAAAATACCAGTATGGCACTTGCCACCTAATTTTCGCCTCGGATTTTTTCCACTAGAAGATTTCTTTTCCATCCAG
>NW_022726375.1:0-1730 GCF_011630105.1 Anneissia japonica
CCACCACTTTAATTTTCCTCATTTTCGTACTGGTATGCGGGAGGGGTGTAAATGTAGGTAACGATCGCTCGAAAAAGGCAGATTGTTCCTGGAAATCCCTTCGTGGGGTGATGTTGTGATACCCCCTCATTCACCGCATCAAAGTTATAGTGGGACCGGAGGTCCCGTTTAATAGCCCCCACCACTTTAATCTTCCTCATTTTCGTACTGATATGCGGGAGGGGTGTAAATGTAGGTAACGATTGCTCGAAAACGTCAGATTGTTCCTGGAAATCCCTTGGTGGGGTAATGATGTGAAACCCCCTCATTCACCGCATCGAAGTTATAGTGGGACCGGAGGTCCCGTTTAATAGCCCCCACCACTTTAATTTTCCTCATTTTCGTACTGGTGTGATTATGGTATGATAATTCCTCATTCACCCCATCGAAGTCAAAGTGGGACTGGGGGTCCCGTTTAATCGCCTCAGGTGGGAGGAATTTTAAGGCGGGAGGGGTGTAAATTTGGAGAACAATTACTCGAAAATGACAGATTGTTCCTGGAAATCCCTTGATTGGGTTATGGTGCGATACACCCTCAACCCCTGTCTCTTATACACATCTAGATGTGTATAAGAGACAGGGGATGGAGTTCCGGTTTAATGGCCACACCTTTTTATAATTTTCACTCATTTTTATACTGTTAAGGGGTGTAATGTTAGAGTAACGATTTCTCAAAAACGGCAGATTGTTCCTGAACATCCCTTGGTAAGAGTATGGTGTGATTCCCACTCAATCACCCCAACAAAGTTAGAGTGGGCCCCACCTTTTTATAATTTTCACTAATATCCCATCGAAGTTAAAGTGGGACCGGGGGTCCCGTTTAATTGCCCCATTTAAAAAAAAATTCCACTAAATTTCAGGTGGGAGGAATTTTTAGACGTGAAGGGTGTAAGTTTAGAGAACTTGAATTACTCGAAAACGGCAAATTGTTCCTGGAAATCCTTTGGTAAGGTTATGGTGTGATACCCCTTCAATCACCCCAAAAGCGTTAGAGTGGGACCGGAGGTTCGGTTTAATAGCCCCATCATTTTATAGTTTTCACTCATTTTCATACTGTTAGGGTGTAAATGTAGGTAACGATTTCTCAAAAACGGCAAATTGTTCCTAAAAATTCCTTGGTTAGATTATGGTGCGATAACCCCTAAATCGCCCCTAACAAAGTTAGATTGGGACCGGAGGTCCGGTTAATAGCCCCACCTTTTTATAATTTTCGCTCGTTTTAATTATGATTTGGGTGTAAATGTAGGTAACCATTTCTCAAAAATCCCTTGGTAGGATTATGGTGTGGTACCCCCTCAATCACCCCAACAGAGTTTCTGCCGTTTTAAAGCAATCGTTACCTACATTTACACCCCTCCCGCAACCAGTACAAAAATGAGTGAAAATAAAATGGTGGGGCTATTAAACAGGACCTCCGGTCCCACTCTAACCTCGATGGGTTGAATGAGGGGGGTATTACACCATAATCCCACCAAGGGATTTCTAGGAACAATCTGCCGTTTTCGAGCAATCGTTACCTACATTTACACCCCTCCCGCATACCAGTAAGAAAATGAGGAAAATTAAAGTGGTGGGGGCTATTAAACAGGACCTCCGGGCCCACTCTAACTTTGATGCGGTGAATGAGGGGGTATCAAAACATAATCCCACCAAGGGATTTCCAGGAACAATCTGCCGTTTTCGAGCAACCG
>NW_022726376.1:0-1158 GCF_011630105.1 Anneissia japonica
TTACCGACGTCGGGCCAATAGCGTTCTGTGACGTTGAGAAAACGTCTGTAATCACATCTAATATTACAACCTCTGGCCAACGTCGGCCCAGCGGTGGTACCCAACGTTTATTTAAAACGCTTACCGACGTCAGGCCAACAAAGTACCGTGACGTTGCGACAACGTTTGTAATCACATCCTAATATTTATAACCTCTTACCAACGTCGGACCAACAGTTGTAACCAACCACCATTTTAAACGTTTACCGACGTCGGGCCAACAACGTACTGTGACGTTGCGACGACGTCTATAATCGCATCTAATATTTACAACCTCTGATTAATGTTGGCCAAACCGTTGTAACCAATCTCCATAATATATATATATATATATATATATAATTATAGACGTTGTCGCAACGTCAAAGTACCTTGTTGCCCCGACATCGGTAAACGTTTGAAATAAATATTGGGTATCACCGCTGGGCCGCCGTTTCTTAGAGTTTTAAATATTATGTTTGATTATAGACGTTGTCGCAACATCACAGTGTACTCTGTTGGCCCGACGTCGGTAAACGTTTGAAATTTACAACTTCTAACCAACTTCTGAAAAACGGTTGTAACCAACCTCCATTTCAAACGTTTACCGACGTCGGGCCAACAGCGTTCTGTGACGTTAAGACAACGTCTGTAATCACATTTAATATTTACAACCTCTGGCCAACGTCGGCCCAACGGTGGTAGCCAACGTCTATTTCAAACGTTTACCGACGTCGGGCCAACAAAGTACTATGACTTTGCGACAATGTCTTTAATTACATCTAATATTTACAACCTCTAACCAACGTCGGCCCAACGGTTGTAACCAACCTTCACTAATATTTACCGACGTCGGGCCAACAAAGTACTCTGACGTTGCGACAACGTCTGTTATTACATCCTAATATTTACAACCTCTAACCAACGTCGGGCCAACTGTTTTAACCAACCTCTATTTCAAACGTTTACCGACGTCGGGCCAACAACGTACTGTGACGTTGAGACAACGTCTGCAATCACATCTAATATTTACAACCTCTAACCAACGTCGGGCCAACAGTTTTAACCAACCTCTATTTCAAACGTTTACCGACGTCGGGCCAACAATGTACTGTGACGTTGAGACAACGTCGGCAATCA
>NW_022726377.1:0-637 GCF_011630105.1 Anneissia japonica
GCCTAACAAAAAAAAATTACATTTTGACTCAACTTTTTAACATTGTCACTTTTTGCAGAAAAGTGATTATCTCGCCGAGTTGAGCACTTAGTCCAAATTTTAGACTTTCCGCCATATTTCGAGTACTTTTCCGAAAAACTTCAAACTTTCAATGGAATAGTGTTTGTTTCAGGTTATCTCACTTTGCCTAACAAAAAAAATTACATTTTGACTCAACTTTTTAACATTGCCACTTTTTGCACAAAAGTGCTTATCTCGCCGAGTTGAGCACTTAGTGCAATTTTTTGACTTTCCGCCATATTTTGAGTACTTTTAAAAAAACTTCAAACTTTCAATGGAATAGTGTTTGTTTCAGGCTCTCACTTTACCTAACAAAAAATAATTGTATTTTGACTCAACTTTTTAACATTGTCACTTTTTGCACAAAAGTGCTTATCTCGCCGAGTTGAGCTCTTAGTGCAACTTTTTGACATTCCGCCATATTTCAAGTACTTTTCCGAAAAACTTCAAACTTTCAATGGAATAGTGTTTGTTTCAGGCTATCTCACCGTGCCTAACAAAAAAAAATTTTTATTTTCACTCAACTTTTTAACATTGTCACTTTTTGCACAAAAGTGCTTTTCTCGCCGAGTTGAGC
>NW_022726378.1:0-747 GCF_011630105.1 Anneissia japonica
TATGGATCCATTTTATGCATAAAATTACATAATTCGGACCCATTTTTAAAATGTTGACCAATTTTTTTTTGTGGACCCATTAGAAAAACGGTGTGGGACTGTCCCAACTGTGCAAATAGCTGGCTACGCCATTGATCATGACGAGGATGAGGTTGAATGAGGATTAATATGACGATGACGATGATGATAGAGAAAATGATGAAAGAGAGGAGGATGAACATTATGTGATGATAACTACGATAGATGATTGATGATGATGTGATGAAGATGAGGACGATGACGATGGATGAGTATGATGTGATGATGATGATTACAACGATCGATGACAGTAAGGATGATTATGATGATTAGACAACAATGAGAATGATGATGACGATGACGAATAAGATGAGGATGATGATAACGGATGATGATAATACTGTAATGATTGATGATCAATAGTGGTAATAAAAATATTATAAATAATATTATTATATAACAGTACTAACAATGTAATTCAATTCAATAATAAAATATAATTTTAAAATAACGAGAATACAATATAGTAATATATAACATAATAATAGTAATAAATGATTTCAACAATAATAAATAAGCTATTAAAATAATGATATATTTATATATTCTATGTGTACACATTGCTTTGATAAGATTGTATTGTATACTTTGAGAATAAAAATAATCTTACAAAAATAACCATTTTCCCCGCCAAGATAAACGCCATCTCGGAAATTGGCATTATGATCA
>NW_022726379.1:0-6091 GCF_011630105.1 Anneissia japonica
ATATATTTAAATCAAAAGAGTATTTTGCAAGCACAAAATGGTGTCACAAACAACTATGTGCAACTTATGATATTCAGATATTATTTAGATTCAAAATCGCAATGTAAAAAAATTGTAATATTGTAAGTTAAAAATGAAATAAATTTTTGTTGTAAATATTTATAAACCTGACTGTAAACGACAACAATCTACCTCGACTCGACGTTTGGCATGGTTCGTCATCTAAAACATTTGCCTTACTTTAATCAGAATTTTAATAATTCAACACTAGTTATTTGTCATGTCATCCATAATTCACTCACATACAAATTATCATCTTAAGACTTTTTTACAACATATTTTACTAATCTATAACGAAGAGCTAAGATTAATGACTTATATTTATCATAAACGTAACTACGTTTTAAGTAGTGTCTCATTAAATTTTTCCTCTTTCCGGTCTAAAATCCAACAGCAATTTAAATTGCCAATTACCGGATGGAAATTGGTCAGTACATTAGGAACAAATAAACTTCCATATTTCTGCTGATAATTATATGATATTAGATTTGTTTTCTGTATACTGCAGCTAAGTATGAAATCGCAGTATTAAATGCAACGAATAACAAAAGCATTCAAATAACAGACAGTAGCATGTAGCAACAACAGCTGTAAAAACAACAACAGCAATAACAATAAACAAAATCAATAACATCACAATAACAACAGTAGTAAAATAACAGTAACAACAACAGCTACAACAATAACATCATAATTATAATAACACAGTTATAATAACAATAATAATAATAACAATAGCAACAAAAACAAAAACTGAACACTAAAACCCCACCAAAACAACAATAAAAAAGCAATAATACAAACACAACATTGACAATTAATAACAATTGTTATTTAACAGTAGAACTGTAAAGTCTAAAAAAATCTGAGAAAATGTATACAGATGAATGAGATAGAGATAAAAAAAAAATACATGAAAAAAAAAAAAAAACTTTACACAAACTCATTCCATTTACTTTTAATTTGAATAATATTTAATTTAAATTCATTATCAACTATACATTCATTTCCTTTTTCATGAATAATAATTAGCAGAAAAAAAAGAATTTTAAACAAATCTAGGTCAAGATGAAAGACGGCAAATCAAGACACTCATTTTTAAAGTGTTTCTGGACAAAAGAATTCAATAAAACATACAAGCTTTACTAATTCTTCACTTCATCAAATCAATAATAAAGAGTTTCTTATGTAAAAAAATTATTCACTCAAGGCGAGGCATTTCTTTATACCTTGTTTCGCAAACTTATTTTTTTAAAGATCGTCAGAGGAGGGTGGAAAATTTTGCCTTATTAATAGCTATTAGTTTTGCAAAAAAAACATCTAGACGGAGAAGAAAATAAAATGAAATTTTATTGGTAAATGTACAGGGTGTAGTAATGAGATGGTTAATTGCTTCAAATTTATAAATATATACATATGTTAGATAAGATAGTATAATAAATACTCCAAGTATCAAAATGCATGCCACGGAAAACTTTTGTTTTTCTCTTAAATTTCCATTTTCTGTAATGGCAGGTGCAATATTCTAATTGGCCAAAAATTAAATTTTATTTTTATTTGAAATCATCAATACTGGCGAGTGGCGGCTTCGAAGCAAGGTCTGAAGACAGTCTCACCTTATTGTATTAAAAGGATGCATCTAAGAAATATAGCAAAAAGGTTTAATTGTAGACATATAAAGTTTACCTCAACCTATCTTCATGAATAATAATTAGCAGAAAAAAAGAATTTTAAACAAATCTAGGTCAAGATGAAAGACGGCAAATCAAGACACTCATTTTTAAGTGTTTCTGGACAAAAGAATTCAATAAAATATACAAGTTTTACTGATTCTTCACTTCATCAAATCAATAATAAATCCAATTGTTGTACTAAAAGGATGCATCTAAGAAATATAGCAAAAGACTTACTTGTAGTCATATGAAGTTTACCTCAACCTATCTTCATGTAACAGAAAAAAGAGTAAAACCACTTTTTTTATTATGACTATTTATAATTAGTATGCATGCATTATTATGGTATCCCCATTATCAACCTGTTAACTGTGACAATAAACAAAAACATTTAAATACTTTTATATAGTATTAAAGATTTAGATTATTCCATTAAAAAGTAGGGATTTATTATTAAAGACAAAAAGTAAGATGAAATACATCAGTTGGTCTGGGATAACTTCACCTACAGTAGTAAGTGAAATACTAGCACATTTAGTTCACATACAAATCTATTATCCAGATTACGCAACATAGAACTAAAACACTTTGACAGACACTTGACATTAAATTAAGTTTTTAGTACATTTTATTTTCTATATCTTTCAATACTGCCTCCATAAGAAAACCATAATCATTAATTAGAATAAATATAACAAATTAGCAGGAGATTAGTAAAGCAAATCAAATCTTATTAGAACATATATTCTGTCATAAATTAGGTAAAATTCTAATTTGCAGAAGTACCTAGTATCCCAATAAAAAGGTGCTATAAAAAAAAATCACCATGTTTAAATAACATGAATAGCGCCCTCACAAGTTAAAACAAAAAAAACCAAAAAAATCCAGGGTAAGAAGGTAATCAAAAGGAATTTTCACTAATATTAATATCACTTATCAGGAAAATATGAAATTCACTGTAAATTGAAACACTAAATTTACTACATTGTCATTTTATCTTAATTTTTAATCTACACAGTTTATTCATATATGTAATTATGTAAATATTGTTGAAAGGAAACACAGTCCTGCTTTCCAATTCATGTACAATTTTCCAATACTGAGATAATCAAAAGAAATTTTTTTTTAATGAAAATGTAAACAATCAATACAAATAAGTATAACACCACAAAGTTCACTATTTGCTATTTTATAAGGATACTTAAATTTAATTAAATAATGTTGAGTTATTATTTCTTTCCTTTCGATTGATTCAGATTTTTCACTATAGGATCATTGAACTTTCATGTTCTTTGTACAAAGTACAGTAGATTGTAAAGCATAATAAACTAAGGCTATGTTCTCACACGGCAGCTAACGGTTAGCAGGATCCGGATCCTGATAACCGTTAGCTGCCGTGCGTCCATGCGAGAAAATCCCGATCTGGAATCCAACAATATGATGATCGAGTCACTGGCCAATAAAAAACTGGAAATTGTAAACACGTACGTGTGATTGGTTGATGATAGAAATGCCCTCAACTTGCTAACCGATAGCGCTTGCTAACCGTTAGCGTATCTGGATACCGCTAACGGTTAGCGCTAACCGTTAGCTCCCGATCCGGATACTCTCGTGAGAACCAGGCTTAAAAATCATAGCCTGATGAACAAACTTTCAAAATTTACAAATTTCAATTTATTATGCTTAGTTTGATGAAATGCCATGATATTTCTATCATAATTTAATTATATTTAAATTTCTTTAGAATTGAATATTTGCAGAAAGACAAATAATAAGAAAAATACAAACCCATGCTGATATCAATAATTATGTAAAATAGAATATGGACTGATTGTAATTGTATAATATGTTATATAATAATTTGGCTGTGTATTTGATATAAATAAACTACAGAAAAACCTGAATAATTGACAAATTCCAATTTATCACCAGGTTTGTTGAAATTATTTTAAAAATAGTTTAAACATTTATTGCTTCAGAGTAAACAATGTACTTTTCGTTGACGTCAGTCATCTAAAATATAAAACACAAATATAGGCTTTTATGTTTTTTATGATTTTTACAGTTGACAAAAATAGAAACTAGAATGTCACATGATCTGTTTAAATTTAAAGTAATAAATAATACTCTAAAACAATCAACAGGTGTTTATAGTTAAAATTTATAAACAATCTCATATTTTTATCTATTTTCTAAAAAAAAAGTGATACTGCAGTTATTTACAGAATTTATTCAAGGCTTTACAGTCTTTAGATTAATACCGTAAAACCTTGAATAGAAGCACTGGGCCCTTAGATGGGCTTCTTTTCGAGGTGGGCCTCTTTTAATGATAGGCTTCTACTGTATCTGAGATTACTTTTGTAAACAAAAGAGAGGGCGGCTTCTTTTCAAAATGAATGCTGTAAATTTTTGAATTGCTACTATAGAGCATTTTTAATTCGAAATTAATTAATATTTTAAAATTTTAACCATACTGTACTATACAGTAATACTATACAGTAAAATAATATTGATACTGACACGCTATCATAATAATCAAAGGTAACGTCAGTCTGAATGTAAGTAGGCCTACGATCTAAAAAGCTCATATTATCTTGATTAAAAGCCCATGGGCTTCTTTTCAAGATGGGCTTCTTTGAGGTTAAGTCAACAGGGCTTCTATTCGAGGTTTCACTTCCATTCAAGGTATTTGCTCCCTTTTTATGAGGATTTTATTGCTGACTTTAGGTCTCCGGCCCTTTGTAAATAAAATAATATGTTGACAGGACAATGACTAAAAGTAAAGCATGTAATACTGTACATTTCAAAGTAGCTATAGTATTGCAAAACCATCGTTGTAGGATGATTAATTCCAACATCCCAATAGAGAGAGTAGTTTCACTATTATAAAGCTTTATGTTTTCCTACCACAAAAGCCAACAACAAGCTAACAATTAACATAAACTTTGTTGAAACGGTACATTTTGAATCATAGGAAACTGACCCACAGACACTACAATGAACCTTTGAATTCCAGAACAGAAGCGAAATTCAAACAAAATTAATTCCAGGAAAAAAGTTCAGAATGTATTAACACCACATTGTTTCAGTGAACTGTACAAATTGACAATATTACCAGTACCTCCCCTCTCTCCCCCCCACCCAAAAAAAATCATATGGATAACAACATGTTCAGAGTTTTTCGGTGTACTGTGTGGATAATTTATTTGTATGAAAAATATTGATTTTTGTTTTTGCAACTGACTATGAGTTATACTTTACAATTATTACAATGATAATTTATAAAGCAGTTTAAAAAACTCCACACACATAAAAAACTGCTTTACAATTTAAAAATATAATAAAAACTCACACCATACTATAAAAACGAATCGTAAGATAGACTACAAGAACAAAGTATTAAAATTTTAAAAATCACTTGACCTAGGCTTACCATCTATAAGCTACTATGTATCCCCTTCATCCAACCTCTTACAAGGCCTAGGCCAAAAAATAACAATAAGAAACTTCTATGTAAATGGAATTAAAGATTTTGCTTTATTTTTTTATTTTTCAATTCACTTTTAATTTTTCCTATTGAAAATTTATTTATTAAGAAACATATCAACAATATAGGTTTTTAAGCCTTAAAAGAAATAAATATGTTTCTTAATCGACCTCCCAAAATAACTCACAAAGACATAAAAATTGTAAAATAATACAGTATCTTAATCTTGCAGATTTACCCATTATGGAAATGGCACAGACCAAAAGGTGAATGGCTTCTTAAACCTTCAGTTCTTTACATAATTGATGTTATTAACAATCCTACAATACTTATCTAATATATCTGCCAGGTTGTTAAACAATAATTTCTCGTTTTTATAATGCGTTTTATTGCTGAAGGCTAACGTACAGCAGGTCACGTTTTCATCTCGGCTAAAAACATCTATACATCCAACATCAAGTAGCGTATTTATTTGTTTATTTTATTTTATTAATTTACCACACAGGCAGAACACAAACCAAATTTAAACTGTGATGTCAGAATTCCAACATGTGGAACCTGTGCATTCAGCATAACATAACATAGAGCTGCCACAGTAAGGTATACACACCCCTTTTTAAAGACACGGTTTAACTGCCATGCCATAGGACCCAGGTAACAAGGAAATCCAAAGCATGATTGCAAGCGTGTTATTTGATCACAAGTGCGAGACATCGCAAGTGTGAGCCAGCGAGCCATGAATAGATACGAGATGTTACTCGAGTTGTGCGAGGTATCGGCTGAGATTTGTGGAGTACAATTCAAAAAACAACTATAGGTCTAATAATGAATTATTGTGATGTTAAATAGACAATGTTAGCTATCAAGGAGC
>NW_022726379.1:6367-34438 GCF_011630105.1 Anneissia japonica
AGACATGAGCCGATTAAACGTAGAAATAGGAAACCTAGAAATATAGTAAAAACGCTGAATAGTACTCCAGCGTCGCGACATGCCAACGTTGGTACGAGTAGGTTAGTCTACAAACGTCGCCTAAAGTAATTGATTTTACCCGGGAGAACGAAAGAAGGAAACTCCGCTTTTCAGTCGTCTTAGGCCCTTGTTTTTGACAATGACTTTTCAGAGGTCAAATTGCTGTCAAGAATATGAATTGGCTGCTTCGCAGCAATGAACTCAAAAGTGGAGAGAACAAGTTTAGAGGAAATTCTCTGTCCAAAGTACTCAAAATGTTTAAACAGCCTCTCATTGAACACTCCATCCAACATTCTACTAATTACAAGTGCCACAGTCATAATGGTATGTCATAGATTCAGCAAATCAGATGACTTTGGACAAACAGCCTAATGAAAAAGGGACAATATGAACACGTGTACTGAACCAGTATCTTGCAAATTGAAAACCTAAAACTTTTGCATAGAGTAGATCTGTGCTATAGGACCTTTGGTATCTTTGCTCTGTCAGCTAAACTGGTGGTAGCCAGTGTGTGTGTAGGCTCAACTGTGGAGAACTTTACATAACCTTGGTCCCCGGTTAAATTTCTTCTGCATCCCTTGCACTTTTTTTTGGATGGTGAGTTTGTCTGACAGTATACTGCCAAATTCAATAGTGGTGCCTGTTAACTCAAATCTAGTCCAGTTTACTAAGATCATTTCTGCCAACCATCGTCCCAATATGGAATACCTCGCCTGTAGTAGTTTCTGATGGTAATACTAGTACATTTTTAAGGATGGCCTATTTAATGGCATAAAACCCTGGCTCCTAGATTTGTCATGGTCTTTATATAGCATGAAGATATTTGTGGCTGCTTTTTCTTGCAACTGCATTCATTCTTTCATATATTATGTTAATGTACCTTGTGATTATTTATGGACAGCGGTGCTATTTTTTGGTTTTCCATTGATTTGGTAGACGGACTGCATGCTGGTTCTTCTTTGTAAAAAAAATAGGACTCACTAGAAAGTAAGTCTTCACATTAACAGTTTACCTTCATTCCAAATGAATTTATTCAAAGAAGTCTTCGAAATTTTGTGGGTTATCCCTGGCATGTTTCATACACTGAAGACAAACAAATCGATGTTGATCAACTATAATATGGGTGTGGGTTTTAAACGGCAAGCTCCGTTCTGTAGGTTGAATTAGAACAAGTCTTCTCGGATAAGGATTATAAACCATAGTACCAGTATATATAATTTGGCTCGTGGGCACTTTAAAGAACCCAGTACATCTGTCAAGATGAGTAGGGTTACCTCGGTGTACTGGTCCATTCAGCCCCTGCTGTGGACAGACAAGAGTAGCTGGTACCGGTTTACCACTACCAGGTAGCTCAGACACTTGATTCTACCTAATAGATCTGATAAAGATCAGTTTCGGTGACATCCCCATTCATGATGCCGTCATCAAACCCGACTACTAGATTCTGATCAGATGATTGATGACTGGTGCTGTCACCAGTTATCAGCATTTTATTTGTCACCGAAGCTGATCACTTACCGGTAGGTAGAATTGGCTGCTCAGACATGAAGAGACCCTCAGGGGAGAAGAAAGTTACTGTACAAACTAGCCCACAACTCCTGCACTTTGAGATTCCGATATAAATCGAACTACAATTACATTACATCCAAATCTGGATCCTGGCACCAAATACCAAAACACAAGACACACATAACACAGGACCCAATTCCTCCAACTCGCAAGAGTTTAAAAAAATTGGTGCACTCATATGTGCAAGCAAAAATTTCCTGCAAATTAAATCACCTCTTAATATTTTTTTCTAGACAGGTGCCACAAATGTAAAAGTGGCCCAATTACATTTGATCTGATTGGGTGAGTTGCATAAGAATGACAAGCCAAATGTCAAGGAGAACTGCAAAATCTGAACTTCTTTGAGATGTTCATTGGGAAAAAATATAAAAATACTTTTTTTTCTCTTGAGTATGAAAAAACAAGACAGTGGATGTGCTTAAGGAGTTTTTTTATGGTCTTTAGTATGATTGTTGATGAAACATTGAAAATGACTAAAATTGGATCTTCTACTAGTAGTTGAGGCAGATGCTATATTGACATCATGCGTTTGTATAATTGGAAGAAATTGCTGATGATGGATTGTTGATGATGGATTCAAACAACCATCTATTTTTATCAATCTCAGGATTGATCAATATGACTTTACTTAAGGTAAACTTTTCTTCATCCAATACAGGAAACAATATAAAAGATTGTGAAAAGTAAACTAATTCATAAGCCACATTATTAGTCATTGGGGAAATATAAACAAAAGACCAATACATGAGAAATGTAACACTCCTACATGGACATAATGTTATAATTCAGTTTTTTAAAAGGTTGAATTATTAATTTTCTCTTTTATTCAAGATAAATATAAAATTATATATAATTATATTATATAAAACTCCACGGCAAATTAAGGGATTATTATTCTTAGCCTACTGAATGTCACGATTCTGATACTCCTTATAGAGTTACTGTATAATGTTCTTAGGGGGAATTTCTTTATTCTAGGCAGACTTATGTACGCCAAAGAATTATCAAAAAATTGAATTATTCTCTTAAATTATAAGAGATCAAAAAAATCTTTAATTGATTTTATGTATCTATTAATTTAGATTATTGCCTTAGAGTACATTTTTTTCCTGTACTTTTAAAAATTTTGATTGATGGTTGAGGGGTGTGTCCAGAAAATCTGGAAAGAGCTTTACACTTTAACCTTTTAAATTAACCATTTGTTTTCATGTGTCATATCTCTTTAATTGAAAATGATAAGTTTTCAAAAAAATTCTCATTTTTGTTTTAAAAAATGATTTGAATGATGTTGATTGATGGCTGAGGTCATGACCTCTGAGTGAATGTGGCAGAAATGTCATAAAATAAAATAGAGGAAACATCATAATAAATGACGACAAAAAACAAAGATTCAGCATAGATTAGTTTTATTTTCATTTTTGAAATTATATTTTAAATATTTATAGGTGTAAAAATTACCCCTTAAAACCATCCTGTACTATGAGTTACATTATTGTCTTTCCAAAAACCAACAAGATTTTTTTTTAAATAAAAGATTAGTGAATTCCTAAACATTTAATTGAAAAAGGTTGGAATTTAGCTTCAAAGAGCGACTGTACCCTTTTCATACACATATGAACTGTTTATAAGGAGACAAACCCCCTTTCCCCAGGCTAAACTATTCTAAAGCTTCTCTGTTTTGTTAACGCATTAATAGTTTTTATAAGTCTGTTATTGTGCTATAGACTTGACCTCAGGGGAAGTCACTCGTATTCAACAAAGCCCCCAGGTATTGATATACTGACATCAATTGTTTGACATTACAAATCTTAACAAAGCAATCCTTAGCTTAAACGATCCTTAGCTTAAACTTTCACAAATCGTTTCTGAACCCAACACTTTGTAGCCTGAAATAAAATGTGTCCTAGTAATCATTAACCAATCATATCACATTTGGCTTTACATCAATACATTAAGTGATTTTTACCAAATTATGATTTGTAAAAACTAATTTCTATTACATAAGTCATGAAAATATATTGTAAATGAAGCCTTTGGAACTACAGTGTAGCTACTAAAAGCCGCTGACCAACTGGACTACAGCATAGATAGATAATTGAAAGTTGTCGAACCATTGGTCAGTAGGTAAAACACAGACAACTTACAACTGGTGACTCATTGGTTGGTCTGAAAATTGAAAACTATAGCTATCAGCCTATTGGTCAAAATTGTTAGACTGGTATCACTTTCAAGCTGCTGATCCATTGGTCTTGCAGACACTAGAAACCTATAACGCTGCTGACCTATTTGTCTAAATTGCTGGACTGGCAACTTTTTAAGCTGTTTGCCCATTGGTCTAAATTGCTATTGCAACTTTTAAGCTGCTGACCCATTGGTCTGTGTAGAAATTGGTAACTGAAAGCTATTGGCTAATTGGTCTAAAAATAACTGCTATTCTGGCTATTCTTGTAAAGGTGCTGAAGTTTTGGTATAAAATATGATTCCTGATGATGACATAAGTAATGTCGAGATATTGAACCCCAACATGGCGTGCATTTCGATACTTGGAGTATGTATTATACTATCTTTTGGTATAACTGAATGTTGGTATGACTTCTGCGAAAACTTGCAGAGAGCAGATGATGACGACCTATAGTCTGGCTGGGCGAAGATTTTGTAACTAACAGCTATTAGTAAATTGTCAGTAGAAAAATTATGTTTTCTTGAACCAATTAGTTGCTTACCTTAGCAACTGCTTCAGTCACTATTATCAGTCAAAAATAAGTCAAACACAGTATTTAAACTTTTCGTTGTTGACCCAGTAGCTGGAGAATATTAACTGAAAGTTATTAACTATCACTGTAAGCTGTTGATTTATTGGTCTGTGTGGAGATTGGTAATGAGCTGTTGATTATCACTTTAACTGTTTATAGATTGGTAACTAACTATACTGATAGCTATTGTCATATGGATTTAATAAGGCAGTTGTTACTTGGAAATATCATGCATAGAAAACTATTTTAAAGTTAACACCAAGTTGCTATTTATAGATTGGTAACACCAAGACTTTTAATAGCTATTTTGGTTTAGAATTTGAAAAAAATGTACAGAAAAAAACCAGCTTCCGTACTACACCATATAAATTTGTGTTGTTTAAAAAAAGTTTGGAGAGAAGATCTATGAAAGCTTTGGGCGAGTAGGACTGACCTCGTTTTATGGGCATACTCAGTAGGATTTTTCTTTCTTCAGTGGTTATTGTTGAGATATAGAAAACACAATAAATTTGCACTGAATTATGTTGAATCATTGTGTTAAGTTTCATTCATAAACATCCTACGTAAACTCATAACCAAGCCAAGAACAATTGAACCCTTCTACAAGTTACCAACTTGTACTTAGGCATGTGAACAACTACACAATGTGTACAGTAAATAATTTGTGTAAATGTCTTTAAATTCTCATTCAGGCTTTGTGTAGTTTTGTATTGTGAAGTTAAGAGTAGAATTACAGTAAATATGTTTACAGCCCTATATTTTTTTTAGAAATTTAATGAATTGAAATTATTAGCTATTGACCACATTATCTGCATGGCAAGTTAACTTGATTAGCTATTGACCTGGTCTACCTGCCACTTGAAATTATTATCTGTTGACCAGGTTATCCGCATGGCTATTTAAATTGATTAGCTACTGACCTGGTCTGATTAGTCGGTTACTCAAAATTAGTAGCTGTTGACCAATTAGTCTGCATGGCCACTCAAAATTACTAGCTAATGACTTGGTGTGATTAGTTAGTTAATCAAAATTACTAGCTGTTGACAAGGTGGTCTGCATGGCCATTTAAAATTAGTAGCTGTTGATCTGGTCTGATTAGCTGGTTACTCAAAATTACTAACTGTTGACCAAGTAGTCTGCATGGTCACTCAAAATTAGTAGCTGTTGACCTGGTCTGATTAGCTAGTTACTTAAAATTACTAGCTGCTGACCAGGCAGTCTGCATGAAACTCAAAATTAGTAGCTGTTGATCTGGTCAGATTAGCTGGTTACTCAAAATTACTAGCTGTTGACCAAGTAGTCTGCATGGCAACTCAAAATTTGTAGCTGTTGACCTGGTGTGATAAGCTGGTTACTCAAAATTACAAGCTGTTGATCACGCCATCTGCATGTCCACTCAAAATTAGTAGCTATTGATCTGGTTTGATTAGCTGGTTACTAAAAATTACTAGCTGTTGACCAAGTAGTCTGCATGGTCACTCAAAATTAGTAGCTATTGACCTTGTCTGATTAGCTAATTACTCAAAATTATAAGCTGTTGACCAGGCAGGCTGCATGGCCATTTAAAAATTAGTAGCTGTTTACCTGGTATGAGGGTTGGGAGCTACAACGTACCATCATGGTTCTATTTTTAGAATCAACCTGCAGCAATTTTAGAACTCGTGGTGACTGACAGGGAGCTATTTAATAAACAACTGGGTTTGAAATCACATGATCAAATATCAACCAATATTAGCATCAAACTTTCATCTTCACACAACACAAGACGAACAGTATGTAACATATGGCAAAAAAAAAAAAGAAAGTTAATTTTTGTCATTCCAGAAGGATTTAATTTACCTGATTATGGCCTACATCTTTAGTGCCATTTTCTGACTTGCTTCGGTAGATAGTTGAAGTGGTCCTAGGCCTCTCCTGTTCCCTTGAATGTTGGCTCATTGGGACTCGAACAAATCTGCACTTTAGCTACAAAGTTGCTCTTAGCTCTGGTCTGATGGAAAATGAAAAAAAGAAGTTGTTATATAAAAATATGAAGTACCTGAATATTAAAAATTGTAATGTTTTTTTGTTTAATATTAAAATACATATTTTATGAAGCATAATTAGTTGTCTAAACTATGCAAATTCCTCTCAATTATTCATGAAGCTTTTTTTTTATTACATTTTTATTATGAATTATTTACAGTTATTAAATATTGATAAACTTAAATCAAGACATCAGGTTACTGGTTTTGAAACAGCTCTAAACATATTATGGTGAAACAGTCTGCTTTATAATTAATTACAATACGCAATAATTAACAGTTTAAAAAAAGAGAAAAGTAACAATGGTGCTTATATATGTATTAGTTGTACGAGTAGCTGGATTGAGCATGTGATATACCAACAAGCTTCCATGCTTTAGTGTCATGGTCTGCAAACTAGGGCTGCAGCCTTTTGAAGGGCCATAAAGTTGCCCAGGAGAAAAAACAAGATTTGTAAAACTGCTTCATTGATATACAGGTAATACGCATCTTAATAAAATAGACACTAATAGAACAGATGATGATATCAAATGAACACTGAGGTAATTTTTATGATCAGGACTTGGACTCTGGCACAGCAGGGCCAAGGCTTAGTGCCTAGAATCTTAAGTAGGCTGTGAAGTAAAAGTTTGCAGAACGCTGGTCTAGCGATATGATGCTTGCCTTGACAGTGAGAGGTTGTACAGTAGGTACAAATCTTACCAGAAGCAATTTTTCATGCATCATTTTGTAATAAATACAAAAATTACTTTCAAAATGTGTTATTGCATGATCATAATCATTTAAATCAAGAGGTTAAAAGACATGTACTCTACTGAAGTAGAACATTAATAGAATGTGTTGAGAACTATGTTGCTGCCATTACCTAGTTATGTTTACAGTCATATTTGAGGAAAAATAAATGCCACAGGGAGTTTATTCGAGGGGGGAGGGGGAAGAGTTTATTCAAAGCCAGGCATTTATTAAAATAAATATGGTAATTAAAAAAATTACGGATTAAACAAAATGTATTATAATGTGTATTGGATCACTTTCACTTTAATTCAAACAGAAAATGTATTATAACTACTTCTTAGTTTGAAATTTTATAACATTACAGTTAAAATTATTCATGCATTATTTACACATAATTTAAACTGAAAAAAATTATGATAAATACTGATTATGCTTTGATAAGTTCACAACAACTTCCTTAATAAGAGACAAAGAAGCGAGACAAGACTTGTGGGTAGTTGAGTTGTTTACAACAATGAAAGCACAACACAGGAAACCCACTTCCATATGGTAAAGTAAACAAGTTTCCTATGACCTTTGTATGGGGTCAAGTAAAACAATAGCAAGAGGAGAAGACCCAGAAATGAACTTGGTCTATTGTAAATTTATTGCAATGGACAAAATAACTGTTGTACACTCTTCACAAATCCCTCAACAATGATCTTTAAGAATAAACTAACTTGCATACAAAACAGCCAATTCTTTATCCTGCTGCTGCTAACATTTGAAATCACATACCACAAAAGCATTGTTAAAATCAAAGCTTTGACAAAAATGGAACTCAATTAGCTTTATTATAATTATTTACGTTACAACAATCCAAGAAGTAGGTATAATTTTTATGGACGTACACTTTTACGACAGCAACACACTTTTATTAAAAAATGGTCTTTGTAAATCCAAACTTAAAATGATGCATTATTACAAGACGGGATATCAAAAAGACTAACAAAAATAAACTTTATCTCCCAATCCCTGAACAACAATGTTATAATATCCTCCCACTGTATCCTTTATTCTATAGAATGATGACGTACATAAATATAAAACCAACAATGATGATAATAGATTCAAAATATAAATCAATATTGATTATCATCAATAAAAATAATTTTTTTACTGTATGACTATGAAGTTGTAATTTTTATGGTACAGTTGAATAATTTAAATAACATTCTATGATTGTCTACACATGAACTTCAACCTTCATGCACACCTGAAACTACTAGATGGCTGATAAGAGGTTTTTGCTTGTACAGTATAATGCATCTTAGTTTTTCAGTCAGGATGGGTATTGTGGAAGCAGTTGATGCAACGGTTGTAGCTCAGACTACAACCTTATGGTCAGGGGTTCAAAACCACTGTTGTGCAACACGCTTTCTGAATCTTGGGGCAAGACACTTTCTATGATTGTATCTACCCAAGAGAATTTAAAGGGATACCACCCAGCATAAATAAGGCTAAACATATCTGTGATCATAAGGAAAGTTAAAAACAAAATGTATTATGCTGGGAAGGTGAACAGACTCTTGTGTGGGAGGAGTGGTGAACAGTTCCCCCACCTGTGGTGAATGCCAAAAATCAATAGCATAGTAGAGATTTTATTGCATTGTATTACAATTTACTGTATTTCTATTTCGTAATGGGCCCTGTATAGAACAGTAATGTCATACATTAAAACATGAGGCATACAGTAAAAAAAAATCAATGTGAGCAGAGAAATTATCAATGCTGCCCTCAAGAGCAACAATGATAACTGTTAGATTGCTCTGCTTAGAAACATCATATATTATTACTGGAGATACATAGGAAGCAATTATTAATAGTCAAACATATTGAATAAAACATGCATTTAATCTAGCAAAATGGCTAAAAATAGAAGTGATTATAACCAAAGTAAAAGATGAAAATCAATAAACAAAATGTCAAATAAATCAAATGATTAAAAAAGAAGATGGAGAGGGGGAGCTCAAAGTGATTGCAAGTTATGCATTTCGATGTGCAAACCATTTTTCCTCACATACCTATACGATTAAAAATTTATATAAAAATAAAACATTATTAAAGTAAAAATAATCCATGACCTAATAATGAGAAGCAAACTGTAAAATCAATTTTGAAAAACTTATCTGAACAAAGAAAAATATAAAAATGTGAACAAAATTAAACTGTAGACCAAAAACATTAAAAAAAAAAAATTGAAATATATAATTGGTCATCTATGTAAACTAGCATCAGCTAATGTGTCAAAGCATTTAGCTTATAAGGATTATAGATATTGAAAAATCAGTTCATACATCATACCCAGTCTAATTGATAAACTGAGCATGCCCAATAGACTTGGCATTGCAGTCTCAGTACAGTAGTTCACTGTTGTGAATGAATGCAACGTTTTAATCTTTTTCTTACTACAGAACTACTAGTGTCAGACTATTAGACAAAAAAAAACACCCTCCTGTTTCTTGTTCCTTCCCGCATCCTTATCAATATTCTTATATTTCATTATTTTTCATTTGCAAAAACACCTGGAAAATCTTGCAAATCCAGTTAACCTAGATGCAACTGTTTATACGTTACCAGGGTTTAATTAGTGGAAATCTGGGGCTGCATAGGAGCTCCAGTGAGGCCGAGTGTTACTGCCCACATATGTGGTCTAGGGCTCAAGAAGTTATCATTCTATTCAGTTGTCAGATGTAAACAATCATGGAGTAGTTTTCCAAAATGGATATAAAATTTATTCACTCTTTATTTCTTTTTTCACCAGTTCTTTGTGGCCCTGTGGGGTACTCGCCCTTCCAGTTACAAGCCCGAATCTCAACTTCTGACATACACCACTACCACAAAAGAAACAATGTAAATCGTTTTGCCCAAAGAGAGAATAAATGTGCCCAGCATTCGTCTAAAAATTTGCCCACCATTTATTTTTATACCTACAGTAGTTCAGTGAACATTTTAAAAAAATCTCTGAAGCAAGTCAGAAAAAAATTAAATATAAACTTTTCCATTTAGCATCTTGGTGGATGCCAAAACAAATTAAACTTTATTAGATGAATAAAAAAAAATGGGAAAAAAATTCAGTATAATAGACTCTTTACAGTTTCAACCTTCATCTTATCTTGATCTATACACAAGATATTCAAAAGAGCATTTCATCTTCATAATAAAAAAAATAATGAAAAAATGCAATTTCTAAAACCATTGTTCATGCAAAGATGGAAACATATATTTTTCAGATTTTATTTCTTCGGAATTCGTCCTTTAGACCCAGCTGTCAAGGGAGCACCTCTTTAACAGTAATATCTTCTTTGTATTCAGACAAGAGATAGAGTGACATTTATCATTTTATATCAGGAAGTTCAATTATTTTATGACTTAAACAATTGCAGTACATGCTAAGAGTCTATCGTTTACACCTGCCTACTTAATACCAACTTTCAATAGAGATCAATCAATGAATCTGTGCGGATAGATAAATTGAATACGTGACCTTGTAGACATCAATAAACTACTATTCATGTCATCTTCCACTGTAAAATAACACTTGCGCGGGGAATACATCCCCCACACAAACCCAGCACAAAAATTAGACTTAGAATTCTGTTCGCACATTTCGGAAAATAAACACCGATTTCCGCGCAATTTCTGGTAAAAATTAGGCATTGGCCTATCTCATAATGTACAAATGTAAAAATGTAAAACAAATACAATTCCTAGTTACTTTCCACGCAAATTTGAGTTGGTTTTCGAAATATCCTCTGCAAAAAAAAAGAACTTTCAGTGTGTCATCTTTCATGCTATCTTCTAAGAACCTCATAATACCATTGGCATCATTCCAATTCTTTTTTTTTTTTTTCAAAGATCAAAATTTTATGACAGATTAATTTGACATTCTTTCCCTTTTATTCTTGCCATTTCTATTCATATTATAATCTGTTACTATTAATACCCTGGCTGCCAATTTTTTTTGTATATCAAAATATTTTAGCAAAACTATTAGAAATAAATTAAACATTATTTATGATAAATAGTAGACGAAAAATATAGGTATAGGCCTACTTTACCCAACAGAATTCAAACAGCTACCCCCCACCCCACCGGACACCTGCAACAGCTCTTCTCTGGTACACCACCAGATTGCCTAAGCACCCCTGGTGCTCTCAGGAAACTCACTGTAAAAAATAATGCAAAAAACAAGAATGTACAACTAGCCATTACTACACGTCCAACAACGATGTCTTTTGAATTTCTTACAATTTTCTTTAATTCATCGAGAGTTAAATGTTAGCAAAACTAATTGCATAACCAGAACAAATAATATTATTACTATTAAATTAATGAATGTTTATATTGTGGTGAACACAACAAAGAAAAAAAAAACAAACGAAAGGAAAATACTTGTATGAATGTATACATGGGCTTAGCTGAAATAGTTTTGAATTCTGAACAACACGTTCAGTTGTAAAGCTTTTCCAATTGCAATCATCTTGCACTAAGTCCGTTATGAATTATAAGTCTTAAGTGAGATGAACCAGCAATCTGAAACTATTGTCATTAACACAATGTAAGTACATCTGTGGAGCTCAGACCACTTTCCATTCGGCTTAAGACTGAAAAAGGTCAACAAAGGGCAATAGAATGCAAGCACCCACTCAAATCAATATGATTTCTCCGATTTATCGGAAGATTGCCAAGTATTAACAGAGAGAAAATTCTTTTTTTACAAATATTATTTTGGCCTAAATACAAAAAATTAGAAAATATAGTTTCTTTACAAAAAGAAATTGTCATTACCAATGGGTAGCTTCAGCTTTGAGCATTCACTGTAGCATTGCGCGTACCTTCACTGTCTACGCATTAATTCTACTGTTAACATTGCAGCCCGAGTCTCAGCAATGTCAAATTTTGTATGCATTTTTATTATCTTCATAATCATTTCTCATTACATCAATGAGGAAAAGCCATATGTTCTACTTTATAAACACGTATATTTTGTTATTATTATGTCTGTTGTGTTAATTTGGTGAGCAAACTATACTGATCTTTTAATTTTCAATTTTTAGTACCTATATACAATGCCATTCAAATACTGAATTTTTATTGGTTGTTTATTAGCTTGGAACAGACAGCATGTTTAATTGTTTATACATCATTTTCGGAACATTTTAAACTTAGAATATCATACGTGGAGCTGAAATCAAAAAGTTTAATCCCTTCCCAATAAGTTTAATCCATTGGCAGCTTATCTTTAGATTAGAAAATATCAGCAATATCTTTAGCAAGTCCCCTGATACAAATTACGCTGTTATTTAAAGAAGTATAACACTTGTTTACACAAGTTAAGAAAAGAAACTATTTTGTTTACTGTACATTCACATCAAAACAGAAACCTATAAAGATTGTTTAGAATACTACTGCCCTGACCTACACACAATGTCAAAGCAATAGACTAGTTGATTGATTGGTAGCAAAGGAGCTAGGCCTATGTGAAACAGGTCTCTGGTGAGATGGAAACCATTAGTTAACACTCTTTACATGGTCTATACCAATTTTATTATAAAACCACTTGTCTATAGAAAACTTACTGAAACTAAACTTGTTTGTGATTGGCTGATTAGATCTGTTAAGCCTGTAGCCAGAAGGGTTGAATGGAAACACTATTTTTAACACCTCCCCCCGCCCCAAACATTTGTTCGTCTCATCCTTCATCCTTTAGTTTCGGGTTGGCACCCCCTTTTTCTTTAGACTTGCAAATTTGCAGAAAAATTAATGATGCTCGTATTTTAATAGAAAGGAAAAATTAATGTTAACAATATTACTGGTCCAGTAAAAATTTTAAAATCACTTGTTTAAAATACTTTACATATTACCACGATCTCCCATGTAGGTAGGCTTATAAGAAAAAGGACTGACCACATTAACTACAGTATCACAGTCATGATAACCAATTAGAATAAAAAATAACATTCTTTTGCAGCCTGCGAAAGGTACCATCCTCCCAAAATATTTTTTGATTGAAATTAAACAACAAGTGATTAATTGCTGATACTATCTAATTATCACAAGAATATGCTGGGAAACATGAGGCAATAGACTGACACTACTAAAAAATGAAAACTACAGTAACTGTGGATACACAATTTTTTTTATAAGGATCAGTAGAATTTCGCCGAGGATCGGCATTCTAATTTTTCTGTTGACTTCAGGCTCAAAATGTTCTTATTTTGTTCTTATTTTACACACTTTAAAAAGATAGGAAATTATTATTGCATAATACCCAGTTACTGTTGTATAAGGATTACATAGTCACACCTACTGCAAATAAGGTACAGATCAGGTACTGTTTGTAGGTTTTTGAGTACACTTTTTTTTATTTTTATAAGAACACATTTTATAAGAACACTGAGGCTGAAATTGCCTAAAAATTAAGAAAAAATAATAACAAATTGAGGCTGAGGTAAAAATTCATATGAAGTTTTTAGTTTAAAAAAATAGGAAAAAAAAACCAAATCTTTATCTGCACTATATTTTTCTTCAACATATGCCAACATTTAAGGAAATAATAGGTCTCACAGAAAAATATTTTATTTTTAATTGTTTTTCGTTTAACTTTGAATTAAATAAAATTGCAAAATCCAGTAGGTCCATGTAGAGATATGTTCACACTGCAAGTTAATGCTCAAAATAAAGATGTGCTATTGTGAATCCATATTTCGCTGCCACTATAATACTCATCTTATGTTGCACATAGTAGTAGGCCTAGAACGATTATGTTCGCACCTATATGGCAGGCCCACAATTGACCTTTCTGCTAAACCCCACCCCTCATTGAGAGCAGCTTAGCTCAGTCGGCTAAACTGGTGGTAGCCACTGCATGTGCGCTGAACTGTGGAGATCTGTCACCGGTTCAATTCTCATTGCTGCTTTCCTTGTATTTCAGCTGAGAGCTGAAATGCAAATTACAACAGAGTAGTACCGTCTTTCAGATGAGACTTTCAATAAGCTGTTGGTCCAGGTCCTATGTGCAATGTGGCCCATGTTCATGTTTAAAAACGCAGTACACTCTTCGGAAAAGACTAGGGATTATCTCCCGGTGTACTGCCCGATCACCACCAGAAGGACCCCACTGGAAGTAAGTCTTCTTCAGGCTTTCGTGGTTTAGTTATCATTGGTGTTTACACCAAATAAATCCATCCATCCTTCCTTCCTTGGATACTGTTGCTAAGGTCCCATCCTTCCTTCCTTGGATACTGTTGCTAAGGTCCCACCATTCCTTCCTTGGATACTGTTGCTAAGGTCCCAAAAAATGACAGCGTTAAAGCATACGCACACATGTGCGTCTGTGGGAAAACACGTGTGCTTTTTAGACGCAAGCTTATTCCTGGCCCAATTCTGATTGGTCAGTTGTTAACAGCGGCAGCTTATGAGTTATCACCACACGTGGCAGTAAACTACAATCAGATGTGAAGAACGCTTATTTAAAAAACCAGGTCTCACGAAAGCAACTTCTTTCAACTTGGGACCCCTGATTACTGTACATGAAATTTGTATCTTGTGTATTGTATACAAAGTAATAAACAAATGCATAATAGAAATAATTATTGCAATAGAACGATTGTGTCAACACCAATAAACAAGTCTACATCATTCTGTCTTACCTGGCAGATAAACAATAAACAATTTTTGTACAAATAAACATGGTTCGTTGATTAATGGGCTTGCTATACGAATTGCGCGTTGCAAGTTGTTGCTTCTGTTCTTTTTGTGTCCACTGTTACAGCATTTGCCAACATCCCTGTATTACAAATGCAGAGTGGTATACTGTACAGTCAGTGGCAGCGCCAGCGGGGTGGCAGGGGGGCTTAAGCCCCCCCACCAGACAGGTCAATCCCCCCACCCCCGCCGGACAGAGCTTGTCGGGCATTCAGACCATAAAACATATAAAAATAGGCCCACACCAAGCCAACACATGTCTGTCACAGTCTAGAGTGCCATTTTCGGCCATCTATAGGTTGAAATTCTTTAAAAAAATCTCATTTGGGAGGGGTAACCCCTCTCGACCCCTTCTCCCAGCTGGAGCCTACGAGCTCAAGTCTCCACTGTCGGACAACTTAGCCCCCCCCCAGAAAATATATCCTAGAGCCGCCACTGTGTACAGTAACGCCCATAGCTGGCCAACACCCGGGACCCCGGATTTAAAGGGGCTTGGGATGACAATCAGCATATTCTTCTGCAGGACCATGAGCCTCAAATTAGCTGATCCCATTAAGGAGCAGAATGTTTACAAAAAAATCAAATGCATCACTGTAACACATTTTTGCACTTACTATCTTTCAACAGGATCCTACAAGTTCCCCCAGCCTAGTAGCTAGTACTGTATGGCCTTAGGCAGGTCCCCTATGCAGCTACAAATTATTAAGTAGAAAAAATTGATGCGCAAGTTCCAGCGACTTTACATCTAACCTGCGTTTACGATTTACAAGTTCGCACAAGTTTACACAAATTATTCATTACCTTGATGCTAATAATTCGCTATAAATTTCTAATCATAAAAATAAGCATAGGATAAAATTAATTATTATTTATATCCAGTGACAAAGTGGCTACCTCATAATTTTTACCATTTTGTGTCTACAAAACTGAAGTATACTTCTGCTAAGTTTCCTACCCCTCTGATGTGCATACCTTAGTGTTCATAAGCGATGATCACTATCTCTTGGTAATATATCTAGTTTATCTAACTATGCCATAAAATAAACATGATTTCGCATCCTGGTTTTGATTTTTTTTTTTTTTTTAAAAGAAAAGGATGGGCACTGCTTTTTTACTTCAGAAAGTCAGCTACCACACACATGGCATGTAGGTATTGGTATTTAAATGACCAATTCCATAATTTTAATTTAATGTTTTAATTACATATTATATCCAATAGTGTCTACTATTGTATTAAATAAATTTCTTATAGTTCACATATCTTAACACATTAACAACAGGTCATCTTCCATAATTTATGCAATTACCAATTGATCTAATTTTGTCTACCGACAACAGTATGTTCTTACTTTCAGCAGCAAACAATTTATGTTGCTATGGAGATAATGATGGGTTACAGCAGATGTTTACAGGGGCCAACAAACAAGGCCCTGTCACTTTATTGATTTCTAGCCAAGCAAATAAACAAAGCATGGAAATTGCTGATAGCTAGAAGTTCCAATGATAACAGCTTAGCAGGAAATATAAACAGCACAAAAAGCAAAGACATGTAATTTCAGTCAAAGCTTTCTAATCACATGACCAAATCCTAATGACACCTTCTGCATCGAATAGCCAGGGACCAAAACAAAGAGCTAAAAAAGCCATTTAGAAAGATATTCTAAATTTAGCGACAATATAAACAAAATTGTATGTTCAAGATTGTTTAGTTAATAAATGAAGTAGACACAAACTAACACCCATTTTGGTGACTGTTTTTCATGGATGTTTTCATACATATTCCTTCGAACATCCCCTTTTGATCTGTTTGTACTCTATGTGACAAAACAACAACAGGATCTCATTTTCCCGATGGAGCCCATGGAGGTTTATCATGTACTCACCCCAATCCAATTTCCACACAAGGCCCGTTAGGCTTCTCAGTGTTTACTTCATGTAAGTTTATGGAAATAAACACATCCAGGCTGAGAGGGAAAACAACGCTTTTCTGGAAAACCTCTTCCCTCCAACTTCTCTCCAAGGAGTACTTCAGTTTAGCCTGATTAAAAAAAAACCATGAGCAAATTAGTAAGATATGTGAGAAAATCAAAGAACAGAAAAGAAATAACATTAATCCACTTAATATCAAATATCAAAATGATTCATTTTAGATAAATTTGGCAATTGCCTATCAAAAACAAACATATTAATAATATTTGAAGTCAGTAAAGAAGGATAAGACACAATATACAATTCTAAAACACTGATTTTTTTTTCAAAACAAACTAAGATAGCTAAATGAATCAATGAATGAATGGTGGGCAAGATACAGTTCAAATTCAATACTACCTTTAGGACCACCTTTAAGACTATCTTTTGGACCACAAAAATGTGAGGTGGGTCTTAGAGTTTGATCATCAATTAGAGGGGTAGCTTACTTTGAAGGTTGTTTAACTGGTACTTTATAAATCTGGACTCAAATTCAAGGGGCCTGGGAATAAGAGGGTTCTTGAGCAATAGTCAAGAAAATGTTTACAAATTGTCAGAGGTTTCATATCAACTGAATTTAAACAGAAGAAAAGGTGTTGGCAGTACAGTCAGGTATGGCACAGTCCACTTCTCTAGATGAAGACAAGGCATTGTCTGTTGACATTAGTTAGAGTACTATATGGCATAGACCACTGAATCAACACTAGTAAGGAGTACAGTATCAAAAAAAGGAGAGGGTGGGGAGAACGACAGATGAGGGCAAGAGTCAGTATGCCCAGACGACTAAGTTGAAAAATTAAGCAAAAAGTGATAACAAAAAAAATGATGGTAATTTTGGAAGGATATAACACCTAAAAAAACACCATAACTTTTGTGGTTTAGCTCTACCACCCCAAAATGCCCATATACACTCTAAACTTAAAATGGCCCCTAGGTATCTCCCTGGACATTGCTATTGGGGACTTGGCAGTCCATCTATTTAATATGCTAGGCTTCACAAGCATCTTATGGAAGAAGTACTAATAGCTTATTTTTAAACAACTATATTTTTAAAATATATTTACTCCTATCTAGCTGCTTGCCACGTGGGACCCTGTATTTTAAGACAACATATTGTGGAGTTGTTTTTGAGAAAAATTACAGCAATAATAATTAAATCTACTGGCTTCTTTATGTATTAATTATTTATTTACATATTTTTTATATTTAAAATGCAGAAAAAATACTTGATTTGAATGTGTTTAACATCAAATGCTAGACAAATTTTTTTAGAGATGTACTAAAGAATACTTATAATCTGGCAGCCAGTATAATAACATATCTCAATGGAGAATTAAATATAGCACTGTGTACATGAACATATTCATGATGGACCAAGATGTGATATTACTTTATTGCTAGGCTCTTCACAAATAAGATGACAGCTGTGAATGCTTTTCTTTGTTGTGGAAGCTGGGTACATCAATGATACACTCGGCAGGCCATTTGGCTGGGTAAACAACCTCCACTCACAAAACAAACCTCGGCTATACCACGGTAAACAAATACGCCCGTGTTGCTTTCAATTTTCTCCCGAGGATCAGTTTCATGCACTAATTTGAAATTATCATCGTCGCAAATTCAATTGAAGACAAGAACCGTGGTTTTATCATCCTCTATGGTTTCATAATTTGTAGCACAAT
Source organism: Anneissia japonica (assembly GCF_011630105.1). Lineage (NCBI taxonomy): Eukaryota > Metazoa > Echinodermata > Crinoidea > Comatulida > Comatulidae > Anneissia > Anneissia japonica. The sequence goes on from NW_022726379.1 coordinate 24,908, forward strand.
GAAAGAAAAATATCCAAGCAAATTCCTTACTGTTACATGTATATTGTGTGTGGTACAATTTGAAAAAAACCTCATTTAATTTGCTCTTTTCAAATGATGAAATTCAATTAAATTTCTATTGTCAAACTCAGTAAATATTGTTTGAAATTCCAGTTTTTTGTTCACAGATTAAAAATAAAAATATATTTATTGATATAATCACATACTAAAACACACAAAACAAACATCACATCATAAATGTTAACATAAAGTAAATATAATACCAACTTTTAATGAGACACAGGTCACAACAATTAGGTAATCAAGGAAACCAAGATAAATAATAATAAAAATAAATCCATATTTTAATGTAAAACTCTATAGTTTTTAATAATGTGTTTTATATAATAATTGGTATTTGCTTTGTGGTAGCACATAATATTTTAAACAAAACATAAGCTTGCCAAATTTCAAAGGTATACAGTAATTAAGACCATTTATTTTTAATATCACTTCACATAAATTAAATTTTGATCACATAGGCCCATATACTCTACATTGTTGTGAATGTATGTTAATTTCTCTCAAATATGTATTGTCCCTTGGAAAATACCAAAATCATAAAAAATCATTTTGAAATTAACTTGCCCATTTTGAAGTAAAATAAAAATTATCAACTTGAACATAGAAATTAGTATGTTAAAAAAAGTTTACCCGTCATTTTACAACGAAAAGAAGATGTATTTTATTATCTCCATTGTAATTATCCAGTTTAAAAATCAGGATACACATTTTTTTAATTAAATAATTTCTATGTTCAAGTTTAATAATCTGTATGCAACTGCAAAATGAGCAAGTTAATTTCAAAATTATTTTTTATGACTTTTTGTCATTTTCAAGGGACAATACATCTTTGAGGTCAGGCCTACATGTAGCATAATGATGTTTGTTGTTATGTTGCCCCACCCCCACCACGCCCATGCTCAGTTCAGTGCCCTGTGCAAGTGCTTATTCTGCACCTCTGTATCATGCCTCTGCTTACACAAATGGCCAACAGTTTGGTAGTGTTGGCTCTGTCTTGAAGGCAGAATAGATTTAGGATAATTCTTGGTTTGCTTCATGGTCACACGACTGTAAGCTGACAAAATCGCTCCACACGCCATGCAAGCGTCTGACGACGCATTACCGCCTGATGCACGAGCTTCGTCATCTTGCGTTATTTATCTTTAAATTAGTGCATCAGGCTTTGATCGTTTTCAAAGATTAAGAAATATCCACATCAAGCATTTTAAAGGAAAATGTTTTCTACTACAGTACTTGTTGGGTCCGCACATGGTGCTAACCCCAGAGCCTCACTGCTGTTCCTGTTGAGCTGTTTTTGTTCTCCTCACCAGGAAATTTTGTACACTAGACTGACTTCCAACAAACGTTCATCGCCCTTTCCTTAAGTTGGACCCCAGGGTTCCCCCTACACCTACAAAAAAAAAAATAGGAGTTTCAGCAAGGACAGTACATTACTGCCATTACCACTAATAGGTCATATCGTATGGATGGCGCGGTCGGTTAAGGATGTGTTCTACAGAACTTAAGGCTGGGAGTCCGGATCGCGTCTTGGTTTTTTTTTTTTTTTTCAATTTTAAGATTTTTTTTTTTCAATTTTAAGATATTTATATTTTTTATTTTGTACAAATGAACATTCTAATTAATTTTTTTGTACAAATAAATATCCTAATTATTTAAAAATTTCTATCTTAATACTGTAACTTGCACCTGTACCATATTTAAACGTGGACCAGTGAGCGGTCGCTCTTGTTTTGTGAAACCGTCGCTTACTGATAATGAAATAAACTTTCATAATTATTTTTAAAAAAACCTCATTGAATTGCTTTTGTCCTCAAATCTCCCAATTAATCTTTATTACTTACTCATAATTTATAATAAAAATAATTAGTATGGATAAAGATAAACTTTACTGTTACTATACACAACCAATTGCATACATAAAATTCATTTAAACTTGAATTCTTTCCAACCATGTGAAAGGATCTGAAGGGCCTGAGGGCGCCCTTTATTAACTTTATACCACACACATTTGTATATTTTGGTCAGGAACATTACATTTTTGCTAAAAAATGTTTTTTCCTTATCTCCAATAAAAAATTAAGTTTGCTAGACAAGGTATTAAAGTCAGGCTCCAAAGGAAAAAAAATTTTTGATATGTTGTAGCACTGATTTTTCTAAGACAGAAATAAGTTGTCTGACGAAAAACTGGGGAACGGTGAATGAGATACAGATTTTTGAATATATAAAAACTGGGGGAAAAAGGGGCGTAACCATCCCCTTTTTTGCATGCAAAGAAAAACACAACCATTTTAAATATAATTGCTAAAAAAAACACGATCAACACAAGTGAGAAAAAATTTGATTCCATTTTTTTCAGAAATAACGGTTCATGTTGAATATAAAAAATTTCATCGGTGGCCAATTAGAGAAATTTGCGTGTATGAACAGGTTAGCATTGGTGACAAATTATGAAAATGTTTGTGTATGCTGAAAGCAAAATCAATAGGTCCATTCTTTAATTTAATTACTCGTCACAACACTCGGAATCTAGGTGGTCTAGGTTTCAGAATTTAAAGCAAGTACCGCAGACTCAATCCACAGTATGAACAATTTAATAAAAATAACATTTATATAGTTGATTATTTAAAACAAATTAGTTTTCAGTTATTAATGACAAAATAAAATGTTTATCTTCTTTGTTTTATCTTCACTGTCTTGTTAAATATTAATTTTTCTCTCAGAATTAAGTAAAATTATAACATTTATCAACTGTTTAAAATCATCACTTTATAGGAAAATGTTGTGTGATCTTGACAAGAGATAAAGAGTGTCCACAATACGGTACTTCTTTTACCTCAAAAACTAACAATTTTTAAATATATTATTTTCTCTACCGAAATTTACGAAGAAATTAAAAGAAAAACAAAGGGATCAGTGGAGTAACTGAACCTCAACTACTAAATGAACTTGTGGTAATGCAGATTACTAATTGATAAATATAAGAAAATAAAATCTGTTTTTTCCTCTCTCCTCTTAACACCTTTTGAAAGAAAAGTTTGCTAACAATGTATAAAATGAAGTATTGTATCGCCTTGCAGTTGAAAGAAGGAGTCATGTATTTTCCTGTACTTCGCTCACTGTATCTAATATTGTTCTAACTAAAGAACATGTGATTGTGACTATGGTCGCAAATTGTGTGTGTCTGGTTGAGGTCAGGATGTGTACACCAACGGATTTTCCTATTTATAGAAATGCTATCTCAAGAGATTACATAATGGCCAGAGAAGAAAAATTTAATTTGAAATGGAGGAAAACCTTACCTTTAGGAAGTGTTAAATTAAATATTGTTAATATTAGTATAATATAGATCATAACAATGATAATTAAACTATTCATATATCAACACTGTAATGTTTCAAGTAGAATTTTATGTTAAAAATGTGTTGTTTATATTTTAAATAAATGTTTGTATTAGCTACAATATGAACTATTTATATAATTCATTCCTTTGCAGTGGCGGTGCCAGCGGGGAGAGGTGGTGCAGCAGGGGCTTAAGCCCCCCCCACCAGACAGGTCAAGACCCCCCCCCATCGGACAGAGATCGTAGGGTAGTCGGACTAAAAAATATATAACAATAGGCCCATGCCAAGCCAACACATGCTTGTCACAATCAGAGAGTGTCATTTCTGGCAATCCAGAGGTTCCTATTCTTTAAAAAATCTTATTTTGGAGGGGGAACACCCTCTCAAACCCTTCCCCCAGCTCAGGCCTACGAGCCCAAGTCCCCCTGTCAGACAGCTCAGCCCTTCCCCCCACCCCAGAAAATATATCCTAGAGCTGCCACTGCTCTTCTGCAAGATAAGGTTTCAAATAGAATTAGTTTAAATTTTAAAAATTTTGAAAATTTATATAAAAATATGAATGACTAAAATATTAATATTTTTACTCTTCTGTAATGTTTCGAGTAAAATTATTTTTTTTTATATTATAGATAAATTATTTTTTTTATATTATACATAAAAAAAAATTAGTATTATTTATAATTTAAATACAGAGTGACAATGAACATTTATATATTTTACATAGCAGCATGATGCTATATAAAATACAAACTGTTCATTCATTTATCACTCTTCTGTATGATTTCCAATACAATTTGATTTGTAAATTTTGTTTGTAAATAATTAATAATAATCTAAATACATGCATGTCTTGTCTATTGTAAAACTGTGTTCATATCAGAGGTATTAGAGCACGCCCTCAAGCAACGATGGATTAAAATGACATTACCGTTTTACTTTATGATCTTTCTCAGTTCTCTCTCATGGTTATTTAACCGTATATTATGTGGTAACTAGTGTATTTATTGCATAAGTTTTGTTTTTGCTGGAAGAATAAATTAAAGGCGATAATGGCGATAAAATTTAACAACAAACAACTATAATATTTAAAAAAGGAATCGCATGATACGGATTAAAAAGTGTCACTTCAAGTGGTATAACACACAACTGATAATGGAAAGATGAGACATCTAAAACAATACAATTGCATCATGGGATTTTTGATATTCTTGATGAAGATTTGTAAATATGCCTGAGAAAATTTACATTAAGTAGCTACACAGCTAACATTTGTAAATATTGGCAAATGTTTTTAAAATCTATCTAATCCAATGTGGAGTAAGGTTCATGATATATTATTAAACAGAAACAAGAAACTAATTTATTTTTTTTGCTTGGCCTTTAGTGGTTCAGATTTTATTTTTTTTAAATTTTTAATTTATGATTTTATTTTTTTTTGTGTATGTTCATTGAATCCTCATATATATTTTTTGGGGATTAAAATTGATATTGAACCCTTCTGTAGGCTGAGTTGGCAGAATTTATTCCATCTTGTGGTTTCAAGTGCATATATGTCAAAGGTCAATGTAAAAAAACAAACCATATTACTGTAGGTTTATTTTACTGTCTAACTAAATAGTGGCTTTAAGTACAATACTTGTACACTATAGACCATTTCATGGGATTTATTTTAAAACAGCACCGCCAACGTCTCGCAAATCACTGGGGGACTTCCAGCAGCCTAGCCTGAGAAGCTGGCTAGTTACGAATAGAGAACTGTGCAATGGATAGCGCCGCTGGACCTTTGCTATAGCAGCAAAAGACAACAGATACGATCTTGCTAATTACTGTATATATGTAAACATTGAAATAGCTTTCTAAGACTTGCACTTGTTTTTAATGTAAACATTTCATGTTTTTCCATTTTAAAATATTTGTACTCGTAAGTAATTTAGTTTCATCGTTGATTTAATCCATGATGGTAAGTATGTAGAGCGAAATGCTACAGTAGGCCTCTGGTTTCCCAGTGGTAGTTGCCAGGTTATCGGAAATTTTCATTTCAAATTTCGCGAAAATGGTGTATAATAGAGTAAAGTTCTATTTAGTGATGCTATACAAAATGCTAATAATAATTACAATTACTATAATTATTCTTCATTGACCTTTGACATTGTCAAATTACCAACCTTTCCATCCCACCTTGAACATACAAAATGCCTGTTAATAAAGTACATTTTAATTTCATATTACTGTAATTACAAAAATAATATGTTCACTGTCTTAATAACAATGTGTTTTATGGAGAAGGTGAGAGTATAAACTTGGCTTAAGTTTAACATTGGCATAGACTAGCTGTGGGGATGCAGGATGTGTGGACACACCCCCTCCCTCACGCCGAAACCAACCTACGCCCCCTGTTTATAGCCCATTCGTTTGGTGTTAGCAATGTAAACTGACAAGAGAAAATGCTTCATCTTTCTCTACTAATAGTGCATCAATGAATTACTGAAAGAAAGAAAACCAATATCAATCATAAAAATTTCATCTTAATCCTTTCCGTTGACAATTCTTTGAAATGCCATTTCACTTCTGAAGTGAAGTTTCTATAAATTTTTCTTGTTGTTAGGCCTAGCATAGTCTGTAATTTACAGTCCACACATTATGGTGTTCCCCCTCCCCCACCCTTGTAAACATCACATTTCCATAGCCAGCACCTTGAATTTTAAAATAAAATCATTTTGAAGGCCACAGGCTGATTGTGTGAACCTCCTTGCACAGTTCATACGTACTGTATATTCAGCATTGTCGTTTTATTTAGACTGGTTCACTGCCAGTAATATTTTCTTATGCTACCTTGTATTTTATCGGATCATGCCTTTATAATGTTCTCCAAGTTAACATCACCAGTACCCTTGAAATTTTGTACAAAATCATTTTGAAGGCAAAAGGTTGACATGCAAAGTTTATTGCATACAATAAGCCTATGCCCTACATACAGTACTTGTATTCGGTGTCCTGGATTTATCAAACCATTCATCTGTAGTTACAGTTGCAATTCACTCTGCCAATCACATCACCTACCAGATGAATAACCTTATTCCACGTAAGACAAATAGGTAGCATATTATAGGCCTACAGTAAATTTCAAGTACTTTCTTAGGCCTAGGCCTAGCTAGTAGTGGTAGTACAGTACAGTGAGAGGATGGACCTCCTTCTTGGCAATACTGGTGTTAGATTTTTATTTGGTTATTATTGTAACGTTAATTGTATAATAAACTTTAATTTATATTTGAACTTCCATTTAACCACACTTTCTCTTCCTGTAACTATTGAAAAGGCCTATTATCTTCTTTGTTATAAACCAGGCCTAGGCTAAGGTGCAACCCTTTTTGAAAGGCAGTTAAGGCGGTGGACACCGGTAAATAAAGTTCCCTCGCTCAACAAGAGTTAGCTCTGATAAACACAGGAACGAAGCGATATAAAGTTGTTCGGAGCAGAAATCAACACAAATACATCAACAGATTTCTACCGGAAAAGGGGCCCTATTAACATTTCATTAAACACCTACTCCTCCCTAGCCAACTAGTTCAGTCGGATAGATTAAGACTGAAAAGATACTCGAGCTGACATCTCCACACATAATCGTGCGACCATGCATGCGTGCATTCACAAAAGCAAGGTCCGCATTTCCTATGCAAATTATTTATTCGGGGCTCTGTGAAAGCCATTGCGGGCCACAAATAACAACAACCACATAAAACAAAAATCCTCAATCTCATGCATCTGACAATATGAAAAAGAAATAAATTCAGAATATCATAATAATATTACTTACCTAATATTTCTACTGAAACAGATGAGATTCAATGAGCAATTTCGGGTGAAATTCAGCACAATCGCTTGTTATCTGGAGCTCCAGGCTTTGTGTACCACAACTGGATGTTTCACAATGATAAACAAACTACAGTATTATTCCGCATGCGGTGAGCGTGAATATTACAGATAAATATTACCTCATTTTGATTTTTTGAGATAGCTATGTTCGACTTAAACAACATTAATTTATAATCTTCACTTCAAATCTAGCGAAAATTATGAATATTAGAATTAATTAGCAGTAGAGATAGGAAGTAGTTCCACGAGAACACATTGTTGTTAAAGGAAGCGACTAGGTCGATATTGACGTCACAAAGTTTATACACCTGCTGTGTAAACAAACCATCCCAACTGCTTTTGCTCTTAGCTATGGCGGAGTGAATTATCCTAAATTTCATAAAGTTGTTCTGAAAAATAGTTCATATTGTAATTTTCGCCGAGTCAATGTTAGAAAAAAAATTTCTGTGCTAATGCGACCTGGAAATGCACTATACAGTACATATTTAACTACGAAAATTAATTAATTACTTAATCAATTTTTGTAACTATCATGGGATGGATATTTAGACAACTACAACAATCGCTTACAGATAAATAATTATTAGGAATAGAAAACATTTTCATACAGAGATTTAATTATGTTAATTACTTATTTATCCAAATGGCTGGTTTATTGAAAGTGATGCGAGGTTACCCATTTTTGCTGAATTAATGTACAAAATCGTACACAAAATGAATATAAACATTAACTATTTTGGTTCAAATAAAAAATAAACTATACTTAATAATTTATAAATGTACCCTCTAAAATATTCTAGACTATCTGTATTCTAAATGTACAAAACATGAAAAATATAATTTATCCCAGTAGGCCTATATGTTGTTTTAATATTACCAAATTAATTAACAAAGTAAATTAATTTTGTTTGAGGACCGAGCTTTACCGACGAAAATATCGCAATTCTCAATTTGCTGAAAATTGCGAATGTTACAACTCTGAGTTACAAACAAAACTTGAGAGTTCGCGCCGAAAAATTCAATTTCATAAACTACGATCGATTCAGTCGAATGATGGCGCTATACACTCAATTCATAATACTGTATCAAAAATATTCACCGTTTGCGAAGTTCAAAGCACAGTACAGGTATACCGTATTTTATTAAGTTTAAAAAATTGTAGAAATATGGACGAGTTCTTTACAGCCAAACGTGAAACCGCGGCCGAAAGTTTATTTAAGAGTAGGAGCATTTTGTTGGTCCACTGGTAAAAGTTAATTTATCTCTTCTAAGTTGTGACCATATTAATTTTTTATCGCACAGGCTACTCACAAGACATACATGCCTTAGCATCGATGAGAATCCAAAAAATAATAATAATGATAGTAATAATTGTTGATAATTTCATTTTAGTATCATTTCCATAACAACACACAATGCTAAACGATAAAATACTTATCATAACACTTTGATAAAACTATACGAAAATTGTTTGTTTTGTTACTTCGACGGTTTCTTTGACGCTATAAGAGCGATTGATTTCCACTTTTTTATAACAAACAATAACAATATCACTTTATCTTTTAGTGAAAATGCGATTTTGATAATCTGTTTTGAACCCCAAACAAAATTTTTTTAAATGTATTTTCGCCCAAAAAATTAGAGATTTGTTCGATATTTATCTATAAAATCATGGTAAATATCGCGGTAATTCACTCTCGCTTATCACATTCTGTTGTTCAACGGCCGGGCCCTATCTGATAAATAAAATAAATAATGCATTTTTCAATAATTTGTCCTTTCAATAATTATTTTGTCAATAAAGTTTGATCCATGCATGAGTGTTCTTTACATTAAGATTCATTAAACATTTTGCGCCTAGTAAGCTCAGCGCCCACTTCTGTTTCGTATATTTGCACTCTTTTCTATTGCTTTTGTAGCTGTTCTTTTTCCTGATAAAAATGTTTCATAATTCATCTCCTAAATAAAATTTTCAAAGGGTTATTTTTTTAACAACGGGCTCCTCTCTTCGCTGACAAACCTCTCTCCTAAAAAATCTTATTTTCCATTTTTATGTTTCAATTTAGTGCCAAAGCCGGGTTCTTTTTATTTTTTGTCTGATTCAATATAAATTAAGATCGTTATAAGTTTAAGAATTCGAATCTATTTTGTTTGATTTGTTATTTATTTTGGTATACTCTGACCCGACTAGGCCTTATCGTTGTCAATTTATCTTTCATGTTAATGTTTTACAATGATCTTACTGGTATTATTT